>NW_012049697.1:0-1614 GCF_000956235.1 Wasmannia auropunctata
GCGCCAAACGGAACGCAGCCAATACTTCTTGAGATGGGATTTAAAAAGAAGAAAAAAAAACAAAAATGAATTTTAATATAACAATGACTATAACTCAGAAACTCATTTCTGGACCTACCTATGTATCTTTTAGTTTTTTTCCTTCTTTTTGGGATTCCGAATCACTTTAAGAAATATTACAGATAATTCCGGACACTCTGTGTGTGTGTGTGTATATATAAAGGTGTCATTTTATACGTATTTGTATACGATTCTAGTTGTATACCACTCTCCAAAACTTATTTTTGGAAAAACAGCTTCGAGAAAAATTGTCTTTTTTGAACATTTTCTTAAAAAACGTATTCTTCGTTACTTTTTCATAAATATCTCAGTTTCTACTGGATTTACGTAATAAATGTAATATATGAAAATTGAAGCTTATAAAATTTCCTATAAAATGCTTTTTTTTCTTCTCTGTTCGTCAATTTGTGTGCAAGATACAGTTGTTTGAAGAAAGTTTTCTGCGATGATTTTATGACTGAAAATTATAGCCCACAACTTATATAAGAACGAAGTATTTGTAAAAATGTTAGGACAACGACACTTTCTGAGCTCATAATAGATAATGTCCCCTTGAATTTGGCGTTTGGTTCATATTTTTAGAATCAATAGTTTTGGAGATATAACTTCAACAAATACAATCTTCCTTACGTGTTTCCTTACATTTTACACATTTTTATATAATTGAGAAAACATAACCTATACGCCGATAGATAAACATTAAAATAGTACTTCTTGTGTTGCAGGCCTCCATGGATCTACCACCGGATAAGGCGAAACTTTTGAAGCAGTATGACAACGAAAAGAAATGGGATATTATATGCGACCAAGTGAGTATGTACATCATTTAAAATAATCCCAAGATAAATAATAACAAGTGGATCGATGAGAGGATAACACAAATAAGAAACGAAGGACAATCTTTATAAAGCAAATCCATTCTTGTTACCTAATGATCTTTTTGCATGAATTTTTACCATTTCCAGTTCATACAAAATAAAGATTCAGATAGTAATTGTATAGAAAGAGCAGTGATTGAAATTAATTATACTCGTAATTAACATGAGGAAAGATAATATAACGGATATTGATGTAGGGGGAGTTCCCTTAGTGCCGGACGTTTAAGATTTTTCTTAAATAAATAAAAAATAATATTTCATTCTTTTTCTCCTGCATTTTATAAGTTAACAATATTAGACATCAAAATAAAGCAGCAAAATAATCAATATTATCGTTGTAGTTAACTTAAATTAACGTTAAACTTTAGTATATGATTTTGAGAAATCATAAAGTAGCACCAAGTACCGGACACAGTAAGACTTATTAACGTACTCAGAGAACAGCATTAATATAATTTGGAGCGATCATAAATATAATTATCAGAACATCGGGGGATATCGGTACAAGCCTCATGTGCATTTTTGGTAGCAAATGCTTCTTGCAAAGCCATATTTTGAAGATGCCTCTTTTAGGTTAATTTCTTTTGCCAGAATTTTCTGAAATGCAGTTTTTAAATTATTTTCATCCCACGAAACTTTTTTTTATTATTTATATTGCTTAAGTGCAACTGAAATC
>NW_012049698.1:0-300 GCF_000956235.1 Wasmannia auropunctata
TAGCATGAAACTATTTTTCGTTGGTGCACAAATCCGCTTTGAAGGGATGAAACCAACCCTTGAAAAAAATCGGTGTTTTTCTTCCGACGTGAATACCGTCGAAACTATGAAAGATAGAAAAAAATGTTTTTGATCAAAGTTAAATGGCTTGAAGTGAACTTTATGATAGCAGTAAAAAATTAAAAAAAAAATTTTTTTAATGTTTCCCCCACTACTTCATTTTTTTTAATTTTTAAATTTTTTTTGTGACCAAATTAAAGGTTATTTTGGTACGAATTCAACCATGTGTGATAAAGTTAT
>NW_012049699.1:0-359 GCF_000956235.1 Wasmannia auropunctata
GTCGCAGGAGAGAGAGAGAGAGAGAGAGAGAGAGAGAGAGAGAGAGAGAGAGAGAGCATCTGACCGACGCACTTCCCTTGAGAGAACGCAAATAGCGACCTGCTCAGAACATTTAGGTTCTGAGAATATGTGAGTATAATATCGTAACAGTAGATTTTAGTATTATTCTCAAAATATTCGACATACATGGTCTAGTATGCTAAATCGAAATTTCACTGAAAGTTCCGAAATACATTGCACTGAAAATGAACTGAAACTTTGCTTTCATTTACGCAATTACTGCCGCAGATGTATCTCATTTTATTTAATTTTTTGTTCACCAAATATTGAACAAGGATAAAAATGATACTGCAGCAGTA
>NW_012049700.1:0-558 GCF_000956235.1 Wasmannia auropunctata
CTGTTGACCGCTTTTCTCGGAACCCGTACTGCAGGTCCGATAGTCCGACTCCTTCATTCAGGCTGGTGCGGATTCTTCTGACCAAGATTCGCTCGAACATTTTGCCCAGTTCGTTCAAAAGACAAATCGGGCGATACGAAGATGGCGTCAGGTCTGGTTTATTCGGCTTTTTTAGTAGGACCAGCTTGGCAACTTTCCAACATCGTGGGAAAGTTCCTTCACGCAGGCAAGCCGTGAAGCAGCGCCTTAAAGGTTCAAGGATCTCCGGAAGCGCTTCTTTTATCACGGCGCCCATTATTCCGTCTGGGCCGGGGGCCTTACCGCTATACTTAAGCTTACCAGCTGCCCACTGGACTTCTTCGTTGGTTACACAGAAGTCCTCGTCCCATTGGACCAATTCTCTCTGTTTGGGTCTCTCCTCCGTAGCATCTCTGGGAAAGAGTCCTGATACCACTCGAGAGATCACCTCCGGTTCCAGCTTTTCGCAAATCGGTTTCTCCGCGGGGCAGAGTTTCCCCAGAACAATTCTATAGGGCCTGCCCCAGGGGTCCCTGTTGA
>NW_012049701.1:0-436 GCF_000956235.1 Wasmannia auropunctata
TCCTTCAGCAAAATCGAACGATACTGCTCTTGTTCAATGTGCAATAATTTGTATTATACAATATGATATTCAGACTTTGTATCCCCCCCTCCCCTCGAACTATCTCTAACTCTTGATAAGAAATATATTATAAATATGTTTAAACTTTACATTTGATTACGAATTATCACGCATCGAACAATAGTGTTGTTTCTGCAGGAAAAAACGAATATTTTATTCTTGATATTATCAAGAGTTAGGGATAGTTCGAGGGGAGGGGGAGATACAAAGTCTGAATATCATGTTGTATAATACAAATTATTGCACATTGAACAAGAGTAGTATCGTTCAATTTTGCTGAAGGAAAAGAGTTTTGACTCTTAAAGGAAATTGAAAGAAAAGATATATTATAAGGTAATGATTATATTAATTAAGTTTGAAATCTGTCTCTTATACA
>NW_012049702.1:0-318 GCF_000956235.1 Wasmannia auropunctata
TGCTAGCTTTATATTAAGCTAGCAGGATCACAAAAAAATTAAAAATAAATAAATAAAAGCATGTATAATTAGTACTGATTTTGTACTAATTTGTACCACATAAAATAAATTAATATTTCAAACTTAATTAATATAATCATTACCTTATAATATATCTTTTCTTTCAATTTCCTTTAAGAGTCAAAACTCTTTTCCTTCAGCAAAATCGAACGATACTGCTCTTGTTCAATGTGCAATAATTTGTATTATACAATATGATATTCAAACTTTGTATCCCCCCTCCCCTCGAACTATCTCTAACTCTTGATAAGAAATATA
>NW_012049703.1:0-650 GCF_000956235.1 Wasmannia auropunctata
CGACCTCACGTTTACTCCGCGTTCGTACAATATATGTTTATTCTTTAAAGGTTACGTTTGTTTATATTCATTTGCAAACAAGTAAAGGTTATGTGACTCTACTGCAAAGTAAAGGTTATGTTGACTTTACTGCAATATTAATTTTCGTATTTCTACTTCCAGTGAAAACAGGACATTAAATTTGATCCTGCACCGAAGAGGAACTGGTTAATGCGTAGTCTACATTGCAGTGAGCAGTAGCAGTAGTGGATTAAAGAATACCTCTATTAAGCTAGCAGAACTAAATGAGTAGAATCAAATCGGACTTATCCAATTTTTTAGTACCCAATTTGTACTAATTTGTACCACCAATAAAAATTTTGTACCTCGTACTGTTTTGAAGAAAAACGTGGCGCTGCTAGCTTTATAATAAGCTAGCAGGACCACAAAAAAAAATTAAAAATAAATAAATAAAAGTATGTATAATTAGTACTGATTTTGTACTAATTTGTACCACATAAAATAAATTAATATTTCAAACTTAATTAATATAATCATTACCTTATAATATATCTTTTCTTTCAATTTTCTTTAAGAGTCAAAACTCTTTTCCTTCAGCAAAATCGAACGATACTGCTCTTGTTCAATGTGCAATAATTTGTATTATACAA
>NW_012049704.1:0-1443 GCF_000956235.1 Wasmannia auropunctata
ACGATCAAATCCGCGTAGTCGACGTCCGGACAGCCGCGATCGAGCTTACGCGACCCATCGTTAAGCTTGTCCTTCTACCTGATACTGACGCCGAGACTGACGAAGACCATAGTGAATAGCCGCCGGGACAGTCTCTGCGCCGCCTTCCCTGAGCCCTATTTCTTCTAAACGGGGTCTAAAATCAAGCGCCTAATCATAACACCAGACTCGGCGCGCCTACCGTTTGCGCCCCTACTCGCCTCCCGGTGGATCTTAACCCCGCGTTATGCTTCGATCGCAATCCCCATCGCGTGCGAGGGATGTACTGGCTGCTGTGGCGTTGCCGCTTTCCGACCAAGCGCGAAGTGGAATTGTCTCCGGTTGAGATCCGGTTTCGGTCACTCGAGTCCGGGGCCACGTCACTAATTGCTTCTTAAAGCGCGCTAAACTACGCTTCCGCGTCTTGTGACTCGCCGTCAGCCGATTGAAAGAGACGTGGTCTTCCGGCACGCAAGCAGCGCCCTACGCCTACATATGGCCCGTGGAGGCGGAACGCGACGCGTTTCTTTGCGTTTTCAAGCAGAAGCGTAGCCCCCGCGGGGATGGGGACGCTTTAGCCATTCTACGCACCGCGGCATATTTCGCCAGCTGCATCAGGCGAGGTTGGCGGGATGTTCGAGATTGACCATAATCACGGCATACGCGCGTGAAGCCAAACCCGAGCGCGGCGGCAACGGTCGCGCTCAGCGCCCGCCGCCGTCACCAGCGCCCAATTACGGGCTGCTTCTCCTCGAGCAGCGCGAAACGGCGCGCTTGAGCAAAACACGTTTTCCACAAATGCGAGCGATGACAACCCATGCCCTTCTACAAGGCTCCGACAATTATCACTTTATAAGGCAATCTTGCACGTTGTTTAACAAAGAATTGGGAGAAGCCTTCTAGAGGGGCATGTGTCGATAAAAAGCAGGAGCGAGGGGGCGCGTCGCTAGTTTTTTCGTAATTCGCCTCCGAGAGCCGAGTCCGCTCGCGCAGTACTCCGTGCTACTCCGCTAGCTCAGACGTTTGCTCCGTCGCAAATGTAACAAAGAAGATTGTACATAGTGTGAAAGTGCCTTTTTTTATTTAACTGTGTCGTATAAATCGCCTTCTATTCACTTAAGGACCTCTACGAGTTTCCTCTCCGTACTCCATCTGGCTAGCGTTCGCCTCCGCGCGACCTCACGTTTACTCCGCGTTCGTACAATATATGTTTATTCTTTAAAGGTTACGTTTGTTTATATTCATTTGCAAACAAGTAAAGGTTATGTGACTCTACTGCAAAGTAAAGGTTATGTTGACTTTACTGCAATATTAATTTTCGTATTTCTACTTCCAGTGAAAACAGGACATTAAATTTGATCCTGCACCGAAGAGGAACTGGTTAATGCGTAGTCTACATTGCAGTGAGCAGTAGCAGTAGTGGAT
>NW_012049705.1:0-440 GCF_000956235.1 Wasmannia auropunctata
TCGCAAATGGCCAATCATAAGATTGATTTATCGCTATTATAAATGGCTGCCGAATGAATCAATCTTATGATTGGCCATTCGACGCCATTTTTAATATTTTCTAGTACTTTTGCGATACTGCCATAAGCCGGTCGCGCTTCTCTGATAATCTAGGACTCTAGCTGAGACTAGTGCGAGTATTCCATAGAACTTACAGTACATGGAAGGGGAATGGGAACCGAATAGTGTCAAATGGAAGTGAGAAAGAAAACTATACTCCTCTCTCTCACTCAGTTGATTTTTGAAAATGCGCATGCGCGTCGTTCCCGCTACCTCACTTTTGGGCCAAACAAAAAGATGTGCACGCAGGCCGCGCATGCGTAATTGCGAAAATCAACATCGCAAGAGGGAGAGATATATCGGACGTGGATCTTTCTGTTCAACTTATGGGTAGTCCCCTT
>NW_012049706.1:0-561 GCF_000956235.1 Wasmannia auropunctata
AAAATTACTTTTAAATCCAAAAGTAAACCTTTTATTCTCTTGACGGAATTTTTGTGTCTTGAGACAAATGTCATAAATTGTATAGAAATATCAAATGTGTGATTTCTTGTACGTACCTCCAAAATTGGTATGCATGTGAAGGTCACGATGGTTACAGTTACCATAATTGCAAAGTATTTTGCGATTTGAAACGCAAAAAGACACTTCTGCTTCAGAATGACTCTGTCCTCGTAAGACGAACAGGTCCAATCCTTTCTCATAGTCTCGACCACGTACAGCATGTCTTTTTGATGGGACGTGAAGATAATGAGACGTATTATGGCAAGAGAAAATGCGGAGGCCATTAAAGCGCATGCCGTCAGTTCGTCCAAATCGTTAAAGTTGTGAACTAAGTCAGCCATAATGCCGGCACACGTTGTAATGATCTACACATTGCAAATAACACAAATTGAATTATTTAATAATCATAAATAGTCAATAATGCAATTTTCGAGCAGACACGGATGTTAGTGTGTAATAATTTTTACTGTTTATACATAGCAAGAGACCGGAAGAGCACAC
>NW_012049707.1:0-633 GCF_000956235.1 Wasmannia auropunctata
TCTTAATTGCTGAATCGTTGAATGAGATCTAATCTATTTTATACGATATTCCATACGATATCTTTTTCCTCTATTTTAATATAATTCCTATGCTTGTATATTAGTTTTATTTCTCTTAGTAAAATTTTAAAGGAAAAAGTAGCTCCTGGGGCAAATAATGACAAGTCAAAAAATTTTTTAAATATTTGAATATGATTTTTCTAATTTATTTGAGATAATATGAAATTAGTTGGCAAGATCCAGAATAAATGTGTTTTTAATAAGAAATACTAGCAAATAATGTTACTACTATTATTTATCAAGAAATAAAAATTTACATATAGCAAAGTAAGAAATTAATATAAAATACCTTATCTAATCAAAATGTCAAAAGAAAGATCGATTAGGAGTTAAGAAATATGTATTTTGTAATTGTCCCATAGGGTGTCACTATTTACCCAATAGGGTGGGGCAAATAGTGACAAATGTAGGTTTCAGTTTTTATGAAAATCTAGCCCGTACATGACTTATGGAAACTCTAATTAAGTTTTTTGTATATTTAAAAGTGGAAAGTACTCTTTTAGTGAAAAATCATATCATGTGAACTTGAAATTAGCTTGTAGGAGAGAGAAGAAAAAATCCGTCACTATTTGC
>NW_012049708.1:0-379 GCF_000956235.1 Wasmannia auropunctata
TTGGAAGCTTGGATTGACTACGTATAATAATCGGTATAAGTATACAAGCATAACTCTATTTTATTATAAACGCAAAAATTTTCTATCATTATTTAGAATTAAGGGAAGAGGGGGGGACAAATAGTGACAGAGGGCAAATAGTGTCACTTTAAATTTCTCCTCTTTCCCGTATTTATTTTACCACTACTCATAGTTAATAGAATAAGACAGTGCAAGCATCTAATCATCTTCTGAAAAATCCGTAAAAATCAAAAGCCAAATATAGCTAGCGGAGAAGTTTAAAATTTTGCATTTGTGAAATAAGGTAAAACCTGCTGGATCTTTTTTTGATATTTGAAATTATATTTTCTTAATTGCTGAATCGTTGAATGAGATCTAA
>NW_012049709.1:0-2450 GCF_000956235.1 Wasmannia auropunctata
TTTTAATAATATTTAAAATTTTGTACAGATGTTTGGATTATATTCCTAATACGTACGTTTTTTCGAAAACTTTAGCAGAGGATATCATACAGGAATATTCTTTATTTTTTCCTTGCGCAATTGTAAGACCTTCCATGGGTAAGTAATCTTTCTTTTAATTATTGGAAATAATTTTTTATTTTAATGCCTTATGTGGGATAGTTGAATTTGTATCTTTATTATTTTGTGTTATACATATACCCAACAAACATAGAATATAATTGCCGTAAAACAAATGTAAAACATATATATTTATGTAAATTATGTACATATTATATGTATACAGTCAAGTATATACAGTTACGTGTATACAGCAGTTACTCTTTAAGTAAAAATGTTTTAAAATACAATATTTCTATTGGTAAATGTTTTACAATAATGAGAACGTTGTATAAGTGGTAAAAAAGGACATTCACTAGAAAAAATTTTTTTTGCACAAACTGAAATAGAATTAATAATTATGTCTATTGGAAAATGAACAAATGAAAATTCTTTTAGAAATTATCAGATGAAGATAATCGATTCCTCATTGTTTATTATACCAAAATTTTTTAATAATAATAATAAACACTTTATTAAAACTAGTCCTAACTAGTGAAATCGGGTTTTAACGGATTACAGATTTTGACGATAACAAATATACGTATATGTATATATATACTGCTCAAAAAAATTATGGCATAGAATAATTTTGGGCAAAAATTGGCCAACTTTGGCTGACGATAACTCCGTGAAAAATCATTGTAGGATAAACTGTTTTTTAAAATTAAAGCTTGGAATCCTTATTTTAAAGTATTATAAGTCGATTTTAAATTTAATTACTCTTGCTACTGTAAACTCTTAAATCTAAGAGCATGTTTGATATATTAAAAATTGCTAAGTTTAACGGAATACAGACTTGCTAAAATTTTTCTTGGGGATGCCGTTTATAACGTTTCAAAGTTCGAACCTTTTTCTTTAATATAAAAAAAAGCAAGTCGTTACGATTTTTTTTCATAAAATTTTTAAGTAACTCTTGTATTTTTCTCATGTACGGCGTTATCTGATGTACATTATAGGGAGGTTGGCAATCGGCTTTTGCGCATGGTGTATGTGTGTGTGTTTTACACACGCGCGCACGCAATGTGCAAAATGTGCGATCCAATCGTCAACTTCCCTATGGTGATATTAGTTTAACTTTGGGTTGTGTCAGGACAAGGTCTTGAATTTTTTAAATAGGAATCTCTATTTTTTATTGTATAGTCTTATCTCTCTCTCTCTCTCTCTTTCTCTCTCTCTCAAACATTATAATGAAACACTTTTTTTGTTTACATTTACCATTTGTTTATTAAAAAATATTGGCTGCAAAACGACGTTTTTATGTAGAAAAACAGCACTTTTAAAAAATTTCTCGTATTGTAAACAATTTTAATTAAGCTTTATATTCGAGTTTAGCAGGTCCAATAATATAAAAATAAATCAAACATTATTTAAACATTTCCCTCATGGGTAAATTTTTGCACTAAAGTGTCACTTCTTTATAAATTACATTACGTATACTGGGTATTTTCTAACATGTGGGGCCACTTCATTGGTGAAGGACAGGAGACACAAGACAATGATAAAATAAACATGTGTCCCATTTGTTGTTGTTTCCAAATTGTAGGTTATATTATTAGGTATAGGTCATATTTGTGGTTAAATTCTAAAATATTGGTTATTCATCGAATTTGTTGGCAGCAATTTTTTGACTAAACACTTTTCTGACGAACGGATAAATTGTGCAGGACTAATTATTAGGCTGGCCTGCGCGTATTTATATAATAATTTTTTAATTTTTATGTATATATAATATATAGTTTGTCAAATATACATACATATATAAGGCGTTTCTTGTAACAAAAATAATGTAAATAAACTTGCTGATATTTTTTATAAAAAATTAGATTAAACAAAAAATAAAAATATATTTATAGAACTTTACAATTTTTTTCTTTTTTATTTTGGGTTATAATGTATAGATAAGAAATAATTTAACAATATTACTAGAATTAAATAATATAAATAATCTAAGAATATAATAAAAGAAAGTATTTCATATTTTAGTGTTTCCATCGTTAAAAGAACCATTTCCAGGGTGGATAGATAATTTGTATGGTCCAATAGGAATGTGTGTTATAACCGCTAAAGGCTTGTATCGAGTACACTATTGTAGTAAATATGGCAATGAAGATATAATTCCAGTAGACATTGTCATTAAAACTATATTAGTTGTAGCTTGGAAGCTTGGATTGACTACGTATAATAATCGGTATAAGTATACAAGCATAACTCTATTTTATTATAAACGCAAAAATTTTCTATCATTATTTAGAATTAAGGGAAGAGGGGGGGACAAATAGTGACAGAGGGCAAATAGTGTCACTTTAAAT
>NW_012049710.1:0-329 GCF_000956235.1 Wasmannia auropunctata
TTATAGAAGAAAAAGTATATCCTCCTGTAATTGATTGGCGGAAGATGATCAAAATGGCCGAGTTACTGGATGAACATACTTTAAACATTTTTACAGCTAAGTAAGTTACAAACAAAAATTTGTTATGCTTATAAATACATAGATATATTACATATAAATAACTAATTTTTCTTTCCGTCGTGTTTTTAATAATATTTAAAATTTTGTACAGATATTTGGATTATACTCCTAATACGTACGTTTTTTCGAAAACTTTAGCAGAGGGTATCATACAGGAATATTCTTTATTTTTTCCTTGCGCAATTGTAAGACCTTCCATGGGTAAGTAA
>NW_012049711.1:0-932 GCF_000956235.1 Wasmannia auropunctata
TCCTGGCCATGCACTTTGATTTTTTTTTTTGCAACACTTTCTCCGGTCGAAATGTGAATCCGAGTTCGACCGTCGCGTCATTCTTGGAACGTGGCCGTCGCGATTAATTAAACACGAAGTAGAGTCGCACTTATCGCGAGTACAAATGGCAAGACGGATTAAACCGACGTGCCATATTTTTTTTTTTTTAAGAGCCTTTCCAAGGCAGTCGGGTGGCACGATCATAATCGAGACGAGCTTCATCCGGCAGTGCAGGTTGCTGCAGATGCGCAAGGATAAAATATTACGCGAGTGCTAGATTTAGAATGCGATAAGGAGATTGTTAATCTCCAGGAGGACGTAGGAAGAGAAGACGCGTACGTTTGTATAGCGTTACATCGCGTGTTTCTGAGTGAAATCGTGTTAAAAGTGAATGTCAAATCCCATTTCAATAGAAACTTATGCAAACGATTGACATTGAAGTCTTAGAAGATCCATACTACAAATATTTATTTGGAAAAGAAAAAAAATATGTATATAATAATTCCAGTTCTCCTCTCTCTCTCTCTCTCTCTCTCTCTCTCTCTCTCTCGCATCGCACGTCTTTTCCAATCGGACGAAAAGCTCTCGGGGACGGATAATGAAACGTGTACGGACGAGCGATTGGCGCGTTCAAAAACGACGGGGCATAAATTCCGCACTTTCGCGTACATCGCGAATGATTGACAGCCGGCGATGCTACAGCTGTTGTTTATCGCCCCTCTGTCCCTCTTTTTCCGGGTAGATAGATGAATACGACAGATACGATTATTTATTATGCGCCATCTCGACGAGCGATCGACGCCGTGAGCAATGAGTCGAAATAAAAAATTGGAAAAAATCGTGCGTGGATCGACGGAACCTGTCGAAGCACCGTCGATAGTGTCCTCTTTTCATTCCCCCGCGATATGTAT
>NW_012049713.1:0-413 GCF_000956235.1 Wasmannia auropunctata
TCATAGATCCGTGTTTGGCGATATTTCCAACGCTATACTCAATACGCCTTTTGGCACACGAGAATTCGGCAGGAAACCTACATACTCAAGGTGCTGTTGTTTTTCGCGCAAGACTCTATACTGTATGGAACGGAATCTATTTTTATTTATATACTGAGCCGTGCAATTTAAAAGAAGCACAAAAAGAAGGAAGGAAGCCATTTTGGACACTATCGGACCTCGTGGTCAGCGTAATTATGACCTAGGATGAGGACTGGACCACCGCAAGGTCGCTCTCGTATTTCTGGCTGGACAGCGTCTTGCTACGTGGAAGAGATAACGACTTGATACCCAGAGTACAATAGTCCTACGACATACGAGTTGGGTGAGTCAACTTCTAAGCTCTGCAACTTCTTATTCTGGTCTATTAAAAT
>NW_012049714.1:0-711 GCF_000956235.1 Wasmannia auropunctata
CACATGATCCACTAGAAACTATAAATGTGTGTATGATGTGTGTGTATGCGTGTGTACATGAGCCACATTTACAGACGTCATTTTGTGGGACATGGCCAGACTCTCCCTTCTAGGGACTCTACTCAATCTCCGGTTACAGCTAAATCGCGGGCATGGCCGCTCTCAGGATCCTCTCTGCCCGTGTTGTACAACGCTCCGTCCATGTATTTTTAGGTCCATGGGACTCGCTTGCTACCTGCAGAGAACAAAGGCATTCCACCTCCAAGTATCTATCAAAGCCCATGACTCATTTTTGTGCGATGGGCACGCAGGATAAATGTTGGCGCTGTATTCCGTTACGAGAGTTCAAAGAGTAAAGATCAAGCCGATCGACTAGCTTCGACCGTTTTTGGTTGTATAAGAGAATTATAAATCCGTGTTTGGCGATATTTCCAACGCTATACTCAATACGCCTTTTGGCACACGAGAATTCGGCAGGAAACCTACATACTCAAGGTGCTGTTGTTTTTCGCGCAAGACTCTATACTGTATGGAAAGGAATCTATTTTTATTTATATACTGAGCCGTGCAATTTAAAAGAAGCACAAAAAGAAGGAAGGAAGCCATTTTGGACACTATCGGACCTCGTGGCCAGCGTAATTATGACCTAGGATGAGGACTGGACCACCGCAAGGTCGCTCTCGTATTTCTGGCTGGACAGCGTCTTGCTAC
>NW_012049715.1:0-366 GCF_000956235.1 Wasmannia auropunctata
TTAATAAAAAATGTGTTCAAAAACCAGCTTAAAATTCGGCACAACACGCAGGTAGCGGCTGATATCTCGCTTCGGAATTTCCCACATGGCATGCTTGATGGTCAAACGACCGACAAGTGACTTTATTTGTCTCCTTTTTAATTTGCGAAAACAACTTGTTTGTCACTTGCTCGACCGGAAGTGCCGAGGCGAGATTTCGGCCGAACTGAGAGGGGAAGAAGGAGCAAACCGACGCTGCGTGAGGCAGTCTTCTCGCAACCGACCCTCGCGGCACTTGCTAACGATTCGGTAACGCGGCTTGTACTCCTTTTCTAGCACTCGCTAAAAGTCTAGCAACGATACTCTTATTCTCGTTTTTCGTAAGGC
>NW_012049716.1:0-359 GCF_000956235.1 Wasmannia auropunctata
AGTTCCACATACAATTATATATAATTATATGCAAAATATGTCCATATATGTCCCTTTCCTTTGTAAAATTATTCTTTAATACAAAATTGATAATAATAAGTAGGAAACATAAAGAATAATTAAAAGAATAATTTTTACATTGTTTTTTTTAAAATCAAGTTTGAAGAAATGAGAAAAATTGTTCATATATAATTATATATATATATATATTTTTTTTAAATCACTTGTATATGATTATATAAGAGCAATTTTTCTCATTTCTTCAAACTTTATTTTTTGTAACAAAACAATGTAAAAATTATTCTTTTAATTATTTTTTATGTTTCTTTTTTATTATTATCAATTTTGTATTAAAGAAT
>NW_012049717.1:0-414 GCF_000956235.1 Wasmannia auropunctata
TAGCGGACCTATTTATAAAAGCGCGTAGCACGAATGTGCTCAGTTGCCGAAATGTTTATTATCGTGTCGGATAACTGTGATATTCTCAGTTTAACCAACAAAGAGTTAGAGTATATACCGAAAGTCGTTTTGCTGCGAGAGTTTCCAAACTGTATAAGTCAATTGTGGGATAGTCAATTGTCGGATTACCCGAGCATATAAAAGCTAATTCGGAGGTTCAACAGTATCGTCGGTGTCTGAAACATTACAATCAACCGAGGCAGCAGACACATATTGACGGTCCTGCACCGTTTGTAAAGAATTGCAGCGAATGCCGTCGAGAGGTCGCGGTTTGATAAATCGCGCGATAAATGCGCTTCCCTTTGAATTGCATATCCCCGGATATCAGTTTTGCGGTCCGGGAACGCGTTTAGA
>NW_012049718.1:0-1776 GCF_000956235.1 Wasmannia auropunctata
GTCGCAGCCACGTCGCGGTCCCGTAGTATTCGGCATACGCTCCCAAGAACATCCTTCTCTCTCAATGAACGATAGCCGGGGTATCCAGCGCGATCTCGACAGGCCTGGCTTCTCTCCTCCTGGCCTCTGTCCCGTCGCAGTCGCGGCGTGGTCCCTCAGCAACGGATGATGATTAGGGGTACCCCGCGTAGTCTCGCGAGTACGGCGCGGTCCCGTAGCATCCGGCATACGCTCAAAGAAAAGTACACGCAAAAACGGTAATGATACGCGAAGCAACAATCGGTAACGCAAATTTTTGTAGCAACCCGCACGCCGCCCCCCCCCCTCCCAAGAAAAGCAAAGAATCGTTATTTTGGGGGGGACGCAGTCCTGCCAACGCATAAACTCCAAGAACTTTAAGAAAGAAATAGAAAATAGCATACTTGCTTTTCCTCAGTAAATCTCACCGTCGCTCCGCGCCGCTCTCCTCGCCTCGCCAGTTGCCAATTCTTAATACCGCTGAAAAACAATAATATCGCATCCCACACCGACAGATCACCAACAACCAAAACAAGAATAAGCAGCCATAGAGGTTAGCGAGAACGAAAGTCAGAAGCAGTAAGCAATCGCAGTGAAAAGAGAACGATTACGTAGCTTAGAGTAGAGGGTGTGTTGAGCGCAAGGTAATTTGGAGGGAGAAAGATAGTCAGGCTAGAGCACAAAGAGTTGAAGTGAGGTCAGTTCGCTTTTATTTCTCCAGTACGCAGGGGGTACGGTAACGGGAACGATAACCACGGTCTACTCCTTCCTTTCCGGATCCAACCTGTAGTGCGGCGGGGCCTGGCGGCGCCAATCCTCCCCGCAGAGGTCGCACTCCTTCCTCGTGACCCCCGCCTGGCCGCACCCGTAGCAGAAGGTGCGGTTCCGGGGACGGGGGCAGTCGTAGTATCGGTGGCCCACCGCACCGCAGTTCCAGCACTCCCCCGGCGCGGCGGTTGGGCTGGTCTCTCGGGTCGCCCCCCTCCGGGAGCGCTCGGCGTCCTGCGCTCGGGCCCATGACTCCAGTAGAGGTCCGACTTGGAGGCACGGGTCCGTTTGGCTGGCTGCCACGGCGGTTCCCCTCCCAATGGTTTGGGTGGCCCTCGTACAGCGGTTGAGATCTTGGCTCAAGACTCTCCCGCGCCCCCGAGATCGTTCGGGCACTTGTACCCCAATGTCCCGGGACTCCGGCCAGTCTCTCACTTGGGCACCATGGGAGGTGTATTGGCGGTCTCGTCGCCGCTCAGCGTACTCTCGCAGGTCGGTCCAAAATCCCGGCTCGTCCCTTCGGAGCCGGCGAAACAGTCCGTTATACCGCTCGAAGAACCCTTGATCCTCCTCCTCGTGCATCTCGTTGCGATACGGGTGGTATTGGCGAGAACGATAACGGCAACGGTAATCACGGTGTCTACGGAAGCGTAGTTAGAGCGAAAAGAAAGTTAGAACATAAAGAAAATTGAAAATGAAAAGAAAACTAATAGTACAAAAAAAAAAAGGAAATGGAAAGATACGAGAGAAAAATTAGGGAGTGTGATAGGGTTTAAGGTCCTTTACATGCACCCTCCCCGCGGCGGTATTGTCTAAGGTAGCGAGTTCGTACACAACCGAAGAGACAACTCTACTAACCTTGAACGGTCCCTGGAATTTCGGGGCCAATTTGGCGGCGACATTCTGAGCCGCGGACGATAACGTGTGCTGCCGTTTCAATACGAGATCCCCCTCTTTAAAAGCTCGGTCGCGCCTACGCAAATTGTAATA
>NW_012049719.1:0-391 GCF_000956235.1 Wasmannia auropunctata
AGCGGTGGGCCGCGTCCGGCCCCGCAAACGCCAAAAATACAGATGCTCTCAAAGAACGATAGCTGGGATCCATTTCGCAGCAACGAATAATAGTTAGGGGTACCCCGCGTGGTCTCGACAAGCACGGCTTCGCCTCTCCTGGTGCGCCCCGTCGCAGCCACGTCGCGGTCCCGTAGTATTCGGCATACGCTCCCAAGAACATCCTTCTCTCTCAATGAACGATAGCCGGGGTATCCAGCGCGATCTCGACAGGCCTGGCTTCTCTCCTCCTGGCCTCTGTCCCGTCGCAGTCGCGGCGTGGTCCCTCAGCAACGGATGATGATTAGGGGTACCCCGCGTAGTCTCGCGAGTACGGCGCGGTCCCGTAGCATCCGGCATACGCTCAAAGAAA
>NW_012049720.1:0-474 GCF_000956235.1 Wasmannia auropunctata
CAAGAAGGGACGTCCCGTCACAACTCCCCTTCCCCGGGGGAGGACCGAGGAGGTCTCGACTACGACGAACGCTAATAGCCACCAATTTGCAACGAAAAAAAGAGAGTTGGCAGTCCGCGGCGGGCGAGTTGCTGTTGTTCGCGCGATCTCTCAAAAACTCTAAATAACGGTACGGGTCGAAGACCCCTTGGTAGGTCGCGTCCGACCTCGAAAAGCGGTGGGCCGCGTCCGGCCCCGCAAACGCCAAAAATACAGATGCTCTCAAAGAACGATAGCTGGGATCCATTCCGCAGCAACGAATAATAGTTAGGGGTACCCCGCGTGGTCTCGACAAGCACGGCTTCGCCTCTCCTGGTGCGCCCCGTCGCAGCCACGTCGCGGTCCCGTAGTATTCGGCATACGCTCCCAAGAACATCCTTCTCTCTCAATGAACGATAGCCGGGGTATCCAGCGCGATCTCGACAGGCCTGGCTT
>NW_012049721.1:0-399 GCF_000956235.1 Wasmannia auropunctata
GTCCGCCTCCGAAATGCGGAAGGACACAGGACTCGAAGCTACCGCCCGCGGTCGGGTCCGCAGATCCCTTGTGACGGACGGTCCAAAAAGGGACGTCCCGTCACAACTCCCCCTTCCCCGGGGAGGACCGAGGAGGTCTCGATTATGACGAACGCTAATAGCCACCAATTTGCAAACGAAAAAAAGAGAGTTGGCAGTCCGCGGCGGGCGAGTTGCTGTTGTTCGCGCGATCTCTCAAAAACTCTAAATAACGGTACGGGTCGAAGACCCCTTGGTAGGTCGCGTCCGACCTCGAAAAGCGGTGGGCCGCGTCCGGCCCCGCAAACGCCAAAAATACAGATGCTCTCAAGGAACGATAGCTGGGATCCATTCCGCAGCAACGAATAATGGTTAGGGGTA
>NW_012049722.1:0-420 GCF_000956235.1 Wasmannia auropunctata
CGATTATCCCATGGACAATGCGTACGGTACGCCTCGCGCGAATAAAAAAGTGCCGGGTTTGATGAAGGACGAGAACAAATGGCGCGATAATGACGGAATTCGTCGGGCTCAGGGCGAAGATGTACGCGGTGAGGGTGGACGGTAGGAGGGACATCAAAAAGATCAAGGGGGTCAAGAATAACGTCGTAGCGCGGACGATAACGTTCGACAATTACACGCGATGCCTGAACGAGCATATCGAAATGACTCGTAGTCAGTCGTGTATACGATCGAGGCTGCACGAGGTATACACGGTGTCCGAATCGAAAATCGCTCTGAGTCCGTACGACGACAAACGATACATCATACCGAATTCAACGGAGACACTACCGTGGGGACATTGCCGGATACCGGTGTAATGTACATATGCGTATATAATAT
>NW_012049723.1:0-383 GCF_000956235.1 Wasmannia auropunctata
GTTTACGAGGCGATGAAACATGATATCGCTCGATTCGACACGAGCGATTATCCCATGGACAACGCGTACGGTACGCTTCGCGCGAATAAAAAAGTGCCGGGTTTGATGAAGGACGAGAACAATGGCGCGATAATGACGGAATTCGTCGGGCTCAGGGCGAAGATGTACGCGGTGAGGGTGGACGGTAGGAGGGACATCAAAAAGATCAAGGGGGTCAAGAATAACGTCGTAGCGCGGACGATAACGTTCGACGATTACACGCGATGCTTGAACGAGCATATCGAAATGACTCGTAGTCAATCGTGTATACGATCGAGGCTGCACGAGGTATACACGGTGTCCGAATCGAAAATCGCTCTGAGTCCGTACGACGACAAACGATA
>NW_012049724.1:0-389 GCF_000956235.1 Wasmannia auropunctata
TTGCTCACCGACATCGATATGGTCTTGTTTATCGAGCGCGGTATACGCGGTGGCCTCAGTCAATGTTCCAACAGATACGCGCGAGCCAATAATAAATACATGTCTTCGTACGATCCGTCGAAACCGTCGTCGTATCTAATGTACTATGACGTGAATAATTTGTACGGCTGGGCGATGTGTCAGCCGTTGCCCTACGCCGACTTTCGATGGGTCGACGACGTCGAGAACTTTGACTGGGGCGCGATCGCTTCGGATTCGCCCACGGGATATATTCTAGAGGTCGATCTAGAGTATCCTCATCATCTACACGACCGGCACACTGACCTGCCTTTCTGCCCGACGCGCGATAAGCCGCCCGGCACGCGACACGATAAGCTCCTCGCGACGCT
>NW_012049725.1:0-344 GCF_000956235.1 Wasmannia auropunctata
TACTGCGGAAGATATGCCGACATTTCGATTAGTTCAAGATAATAGTGCTGTCCATACCGCACGTATAGTGCGAGAATGGTTCGCTCAACATCCGGAAATAGAAGTTCTCGATTGGCCAGCTAAATCCCCGGATCTCAATTTAATAGAAAATGTTTGGGGAATAATTGCGAATTCGTGGGATACTGGAAATGAGAGAACTAGAGAACGTCTGGTTGCGCATGCAAGGAACTCGTGGGAAGATTTAAGGCGTAAGCCTGATTATTTTGTAAATTTGCGCAATTCGATAGAGCAGAACGTAATAACTTCGTATAGCATAACTGAGTCGACAAGGCACACAGGGGATA
>NW_012049726.1:0-329 GCF_000956235.1 Wasmannia auropunctata
CACTGATATATGACGTATTATAGGACAGGCCTAATATACGACAAGAAGCTTCTAATTTCTACCGCGATACAATGTCGCCACCGTCAACGCGGAGTTCGTGGCTGACTAGGCAGGGCCCTTAAATCTATTATTGTTTTTACATTGGATCATAACCATTGGTATTTATCATCCGTAACTGCTTAAGTCCTCTTCCATGAGGACTTGACGAAGATCGTCTTATTGAATAATATATATGTCAAATAAGACCATCTTATATGACTATGAATTCATAACAGATAAGATGATCTTAAATCCGTACTTATAATGAATAAGATATGTTTACGAATCAC
>NW_012049727.1:0-508 GCF_000956235.1 Wasmannia auropunctata
TATTTTTTAAAGTTTCTTTAAATATTTAAATGATCTTTCAAAAGTTTCAAATAAATGAAATTTGTTTATTTACGTTTAAAATGTTAACTTCATATGGCAACAAAACACATTTGAAGTTAAATGTCTTTACTAATAATTCTTAATACAACTACGGCTGCATTCTGACATATACTGTCAATACTGAAAATTTATTGATCACGTTATATATACTGTAGATTGATTTTGACAGATCACGTCTACATGAAATCTGTATCAAAACAAGAATTAACAGCAAGATTCAACAAAAATTCATTCTCTTAGCTGTTTTGCGTAAATGCCAAACATTCGTTTTTAAGGTACAGTTATAATAAAATTAAGGATGACATAAAAAAGTATAATAATGCTGTAGAATAATGTATAATATTGTTTTTAATTTTATTCAGAGTTAATAAAAATTTTATTTTTTAACAGTAAAAAACTTAAATTTATTTTTTAGTTTTTCGTTTAATTCTTCGTGACTTTTATGTTA
>NW_012049728.1:0-528 GCF_000956235.1 Wasmannia auropunctata
TGACGGTAGATAATATATTTAAAGACAAACGTTGCAACATTTAGACTCAGTATTCATTCAAACATGTCACTGACGTTTACGTTGACGGGCAAAAGTAGTATCCTCGCGGTAAGCTACTTTCCGCCTGTAGATTTGAGCGATGGTGAATACGAACTCGGTCTAGCAGATTTTGAAACGTATTATACGATACCCAATGTAAATTCGTCGAATAATAAATTTTATTTTGACAAAGACGACAAGGAGATTGTAATTCCCGAAGGATCGTACGAACTGCATGATATTGCAAAATATTTGAAACGTGCAATCCTACATGTTCATCCAAACAATGCTGTGAGAAAGAAAACGAAAAGCAATGAAGAGGATGGGAACAATTACCCGCTGGTGATTCGCGCCAATAACAATACGATGAAGAGTGAGATCAAGTGCGCGTATCGGATAAATTTCACAAAATCCTGTAACATTGGATCGCTGTTGGGATTTTCATCAAATCGCACGTTGGAACCACGTCAATGGCACGAATCGAACGTA
>NW_012049729.1:0-444 GCF_000956235.1 Wasmannia auropunctata
TATCTACAGTTTTGGTAATCTTCGTCCGCCGAGAGAATTGGTGCGGATATTTACGGGACAACGAGACGCAAATCGAATTCAATCGCACACCTTATCAACGTTACGATCAAAGCAATTGCGGTCAACTGTGTCTACAGTTTTTACAGACGGTAGATAATATATTTAAAGACAAACGTTGCAACATTTAGACTCAGTATTCATTCAAACATGTCGCTGACGTTTACGTTGACGGGCAAAAGTAGCATCCTCGCGGTAAGCTACTTTCCACCTGTAGATTTGAGCGATGGTGAATACGAACTCGGTCTAGCAGATTTTGAAACGTATTATACGATACCCAATGTAAATTCATCGAATAATAAATTTTATTTGATAAAGACGACAAGGAGATTGTAATTCCCGAAGGATCGTACGAACTGCATGACATTGCAAAATATTTGAAACGTG
>NW_012049730.1:0-364 GCF_000956235.1 Wasmannia auropunctata
TTGAAGCCTCTTTTCCCCTATGTTTAAAAATTCATATCTTCCAGAAAAATAAAGATATAAACTTCTTTCTGGGCTCATCTTAAAGATGAATTATGTGGCTATTTTTAAAAAATCGTAATTTTATTTAAAAATGGCCGATTTAAAATGGCCAATTAAAACGTCATTTTTTTGAAAATTGTTAAAATTTGTTTAATTAAAATATTACTGGAAGATGTATGGAATTTAATACGCATCGCGCGAAAAGCGTCATTTTTTTTGAAAATGAATTTTTTATCAAAAATTGTTAAAATTTGTTTAATTAAAATGTAAATTGGTATAAATGTTATTGGAAGATGTATGGGATTCAATACGCAGCGCGCGCGAA
>NW_012049731.1:0-420 GCF_000956235.1 Wasmannia auropunctata
TGTCAATCATTATTCCACGTATTCGGTGCTGAAGGCATCGATAGTCGAGAGGTTCAATCGCACGCTCAAGAACGATATGTGGAAGATGTTTACACTCACCGGCGCATATAAGTGGGTCGACGCCCTGCCGGATCTCGTATCGGATTACAACGCGCGCAAACATCGCACCATCGGCATGCGCCCCGCCGCCGTGACTCCCGCGATCGCCGAGAGACGAGAGACTCTTGAAAACGGTGTACAGCGCGTTAAAGATCGTGGGTCCAGCGAGATTCAAAGTAGGCGATTTGGTACGCGTGAGCAAGTACAAGATGATTTTCGAGAAAGGTTACACGCCGAATTGGACCACCGAGGTGTTTAAGATCGCGAAAGTACAGCGTACCAATCCCGTGACCTATCTGCTCGAGGACTATCGCGGAAAAT
>NW_012049732.1:0-409 GCF_000956235.1 Wasmannia auropunctata
TAAAAAAAAGAATTATCTAATTATTTGATTTGGGTCAGTGATAACTTGTGACGTTTGCATTAAAACTATTGAAAATTTATTAAAATAAACACTCATTACGTGGAAATCACATGAGAATTAATCCATCTTTTTCGAGAAGTTGACAAATCTTTTAAAAGGTAAGATATTGCGTGCGTGTGTGCGTGCGTGCGTGCGTGCGTGTGCGTGTGTGTGAAAAACATAGAGAGAGAGAGAGAGAATGTAAACGCATGTTTATGCGCGCGTGTAGTCAGCTGATCGTCGCGACGGTCCCGCGTACCGCCTGCCGGCGGACAGTAAGTTGCGCCGCCCCTGCCTATACCATCCGTACGCGGCCCGTAATTTGCTAACTATTTCTCGTTATAATTTGAAAAACTAAGCTTCGAACAAA
>NW_012049733.1:0-611 GCF_000956235.1 Wasmannia auropunctata
AGAATAAAACTATGATTTTGTTATCTTAAATATTGTATTCCTTTAAAGACCTTCACCCCCGTTCATTACTTGCCTAACCGAGAGACGCGCTTGGTCCGATTCCAGGTTATAAGGATTAAGTTCCTTGACCTATAACAGGACCAACGAACGCGCTGGTTCAACAAACGAAGTAATAGTGTCCTTTTAAGGACATTGACTCGTTTTCGAACCTTTGCAAAGCGCCTTCGACTCGCATCGTGCGCCTCTGTGCGTACCTGCAAGATAGCTTACTTAGTTATGTCCTTCCTTATCCCCTCCACTTCCAATTCCATCTCGTTTACTCACTCTCTCTATCTACACGCCCAAACAAATATCCTGGGGTCTGGACGTAACAGTACCGATATTAAGTAAATACATTAGAAGATTTCTCGTAATTTCTTCAAGTGCATAATTTGTATGTGAATTGAGTGTAAAATATTGAAGTAACACGGTTTGTAAAAAAAAAAGAATTATCTAATTATTTGATCTGTGTCAGTGATAACTTGTGACGTTTGCATTAAAACTATTGAAAATTTATTAAAATAAACACTCATTACGTGGAAATCACATGAGAATTAATCCATCTTTTTCGA
>NW_012049734.1:0-346 GCF_000956235.1 Wasmannia auropunctata
TGTCAATTATTTTAAGTTTCGAAACATTATTTATACCAACTCAGTTTCCTCATTAACAACAATAAAAATAACGTAACTGTGACTACATTTCTTTCATGACAATCAACTATGCTTTTATATACACTTACGCATACACTACCGTTCGATAGCATTAGTTTAGCCTTGCGATTAAGAAATTAATATTCTGTATCTTTAGATTTAAGAATAAAACTATGATTTTGTTAGCTTAAATATTGTATTCCTTTAAAGACCTTCACCCCCGTTCATTACTTGCCTAACCGAGAGACGCGCTTGGTCCGATCCCAGGTTATAGGGATTAAGTTCCTTGACCTAAAACAGGACCAAC
>NW_012049735.1:0-430 GCF_000956235.1 Wasmannia auropunctata
TTGTTTATGTTTACAATAAGAAAGAGTTTTCACTCTTCTACTTGCTTGCAAATAATTTTTAGGAAAAGCATTTCGGATAAAAGTTTCAAATAAAAATTGTAGGCTTTGTAAGGTAAACAAGGCCATTGAAGACATTTCTAAAGTTCATTTCAAGATCAATTTCAGCTTTTCCAGTGGAAACTCTTTCTTATTGTAGAAATAAACAACGAAACCAACTTTAACCCCAAAGCCACCTTTATTATTCAACCCCTAGTCCAAAAAAATACTTCCGAATAATCATTTCACTCCCAAACGTTACTTTAAATAAAAGTTCTCATTAAAAATCAAAAGTTGGCCTTCAAATGACCTTCAGGAGTGTCTTCAAGGTCACAGTAAAGGTCATCATTTTGTGTACCCTCTGTCTCTTATACACATCTCTGAGCGGGCTGGC
>NW_012049736.1:0-333 GCF_000956235.1 Wasmannia auropunctata
TTCAAATGGAGCATACTCTTTGTTGGCAAGTTATGAAGCCTCAAAGTTATCATTTTATACCGTGTTTCTCAAAACGGATCTTTGCATGTGAATAGCTTTTAGGCAAAGCAATTTTGAGAAAAATGTTTTAGACAAAAGTTGTAGAATGTGAAATAATACACAAAATAATGACCTTTACTGTGACCTTGAAGACACTCCTGAAGATCATTTGGAGATCAATTTTTGATTTTTAAATGAGAACTTTTATTTAAAGTAACGCTTGGGAGTGAAATAATTATTAGTATTTTTTGGACTGGGGATTGAATATAGAGGTGGCTTTGGGGTCAAAGTTGG
>NW_012049737.1:0-1641 GCF_000956235.1 Wasmannia auropunctata
CGGCCGATACGAATTTAATACGAGTTTAATTACATAAAATTACGAAAGTTTTATCGAACTTAAACATTCCGGCGAGGCAATTAATTAAAATAAGTAAAATATAAAATGATGAAGTATAATACAAAAATGTAAAGTGAATGTAGTGCAATATTCCCTCTTACAATGTCACGTACATTGCAACTAAAATTTTGTCTTAAAATAATTTTTTCTCTTTTATTTGTGCGATATATTTGCACATATTTTTTTTACATATTTTGGTAATTTGATACGATAATTAATGTGGATTAGAGAGATTAGGGATTTTTCACATGTTATTCGTAGACTATTTTGGGAAACGTTCTCAGCTTATTCGTTTCTATCCATGAATATGCAGATATTACGACATAATATGCACACATTACGACGATATAAATCAATAAGATACATCTGATTATCTTATCATTTATTATGCAACGCGTGTAGGAATGATACGTGCCGGCTCGCACGGCATGCAACCGCCTGCAACGTCACACCGTGCACTTGTGTGTATACGCGATATTTCGAGACTCTGAATCAGCCTGACGAAGCGAGGCGCGCGAACTTTCGTCCGTCGTCGATTGATACATTCTGAGAATTGCCGACTGTTGCGTCTGACAAGGCCGAATCCGTGCGTATCGTCACGTAATATTCGTCTATCTACGTGATACGAGGCACGCATCTCGCGCAGCATCCTTGCATAAGCAGAATGAAGACGACACTTTATATTATAACGATCGCAATAAAATTGTGCATATTGAACGAATTGAACTGGAGCCGGCACCGGACGACTAAGAGACGTCATCGGGCACATCTGAAAGCCATTATTTAGACTGGGAGAATTTCTCCGCGTGCGCGAGTCGCAGACGATAGATGAGAGAGGAAATTTATCTTTTTTTTTTTTAATTTTCGGTAATTCTTTTTTCGTCCACCGGAGCCTCGATCGTCCGAACGAGTCTCACGCGAGAAAGCCGTACAGCTCCGTGAAACGAATGCATTGGATTTATGCAATCCGCGCGCGTTCTTCAATTTCACGCGTTACGGGTAAGCCCCTAAATTATCGAACAGAACGCATAGATTATTCGAGAAACGAATGAGACGCGCGTCGCATTTTTCGGTGGTCAAGTTACTTTTTCTCAGCTCAGCAGCGCGGCAATCACCGAGATTGGAATCGATGAAAAGAGGGAACGGGAGGATTTATCACGATGGCGGATAAAATTTACGCTCATCTGATTAGATCCCGAAACGGTTCGCCGCCGCGGTCGAATCCTAAGGCGTATCTCGTGTGCGGCAAATTAGCGTGGCCCTCGTGGGCTCTCGGGTTAAGTGGGAAACTAAAAACTTTAACGAGGACAAATAACTGAAAGCTTGGCGCGCGATAGGTAGACCAGCGCGCTTGGCCATATCCCGTCGCGGCGCTAAATCACCGCCTACGGTTTGGAGGTCGCCGGGTTAGCGGCTACATCGCGATTAAGATATAATTACAAGCGAGGCGAAATTAATTATATTTATGCGCAGCGAGTAGATAAGAGGGCCCGAGAAAATTATTGCAACCAGATGAGCACTCTTTTTTGCAAATTAATGACAAAGTAACGACTGTTATTACATTCTATAGATAAATATATT
>NW_012049738.1:0-362 GCF_000956235.1 Wasmannia auropunctata
CGACAAATTTTTTTACATCTGACTCATTACGATGTACCGTTCGTAAATGTCATGCAAGTTGTGTTTGCAACTTTGAGCAGAAAATACAATAATTCTGTTTGTATTTTGTATTAGACGTTTGTACATGCATAGATTCGTCGTTGCATATAGATATATCACCATTATTTTTTGAGGCATCTGAACTTGATGCTGACGATATATCAGGAGACACGGTAGTGGCTTGGTGTCAAGTGTTTAACAAGCCATGCCGGGTCTCTTAACGCGAGCCGTCGCGTTGCGAGCACCCGAGATTTTGAAATCTTAATAACGGTCGAACCGATTAAATTCCAAGTAGGCTTAATCGATAGCTTGGGTTCGATTTA
>NW_012049739.1:0-609 GCF_000956235.1 Wasmannia auropunctata
CGTATCATATCATGATGATGTTGCGATCTGTATTTGATGCACATGTTATTTGCGTATAATATTAATAATTCGTCGTATCTTAGAATGCGTGTCACATCATCTTCCCGCATTACTGGAAATACCATTTTTTTCAGAGTCTCATTTGCTGTAGAATGAATCCTGCATGTAATTTTTCTACCCATTATCATAATACATTTATTCTTTTTGAAACTTTTTTTTAGTACCACTTCGAACATGGTGGCGTATTGAGTTTTTTGCATAAAAACCTTTACACTTTGCGCAAGTAGTAAAATCTTTGGCGAGCTTGTTATATTTATCATTTGGACGTCTACAAACAATAAGTTGTCCGGTATTTAGCTTCGAGTATGTATTAAATTTAAAGTTGCCATTTTTTCGCAATGTATCTATAATTTTCTTTCTTTCTGGATTTTTTTTGGGTAAAGCGACAAATTTTTTTACATCTGACTCATTACGATGTACCGTTCGTAAATGTCATGCAAGTTGTGTTTGCAACTTTGAGCAGAAAATACAATAATTCTGTTTGTATTTTGTATTAGACGTTTGTACATGCATAGATTCGTCGTTGCATACAGATATATCACCATTATT
>NW_012049740.1:0-570 GCF_000956235.1 Wasmannia auropunctata
TCTTTTTTTTGTTGTAGCCATTATCACAGCGTAACGTGCGGACGAGCCCCCAAAATGTTACGCCCGGGGCGGTAAAACTCGCGTTCGCGCACTCGAACGTGTGTTACCCGCGTTTCCGCACTCGCGCACGCGCACGCGTACCGGATCGCCGCGGAGAAATAAATGGAACACCAACTTAGAAAGTGATAAACTCTTTAATGCAAGAGAACGTAGCGAAATACAGAAAGGGGTTAGAGCACGTCCGAACGGGTCGACGGCTCGTCTCCAAATCTAATGGCGTCCGTTTGACAACCAAGAATCTCGTTGTCCAGGAAACAAGTAACTCTCGCCGGCAGCTCGACCAGCTCGCTCAATTCGCAACGGCGCGGGCGTAACAATATCATGATGATGTTGCGATCTGTATTTGATGCACATGTTATTTGCGTATAATATTAATAATTCGTCGTATCTTAGAATGCGTGTCACATCATCTTCCCGCATTACTGGAAATACCATTTTTTTCAGAGTCTCATTTGCTGTAGAATGAATCCTGCATGTAATTTTTCTACCCATTATCATAATACATTTATT
>NW_012049741.1:0-535 GCF_000956235.1 Wasmannia auropunctata
TTGCATGAGCGATTAGATTGAACTGCGAAAAGAACTCTTTCAGACGCGTATTTCCGTCGAACGTGTCTGGCTTTAATTTAACACCCAATATTCCGCGAAAAGAAACGCGCGGATCACTCGCGCTCGCGGCAACTTCACTATCGATATTTTGTAAATCAACGCGGTCGCGCGAATTCGCAGCGATTTCATTATTCAAGGAAGGACTTATCTGTTGTTGCGATGTCCTCCGTAGTCTCTCACGAAGCATCTCAAGCTCCTCATCGCGTTGTTGGAGCATCGCCTCGAACGCAGCCTGTCGCTGCTGTTGTTCCTTTCGGAAAGAGGCTTCGAGCGCAGTTTGTCGCTGTTGCTGCTCTGTTTCAAACGCAGCCTGCCGTTGTTGTTGTAGCGTGCGTTCCTCCCTTATCTCACGAAGTTCTTCCAAGGTTGCACGCAATACTTCTGCGAGGCTCGATGTCTCCGATCCTTCGGGCGTCCGTGCGCAAGATCTTTTTCTGTTGTAGCCATTATCACAGCGTAACGTGCGGACGAGCCC
>NW_012049742.1:0-437 GCF_000956235.1 Wasmannia auropunctata
TTTTCACATAACCATCATATAAAGCAGATAAAAATTGTGCACAGGCAATTTATTACGAATTGAATGGGGACACTCTGGATAAGCGAGTTGTGACAATCTTTCAATATCTGAACCAAAAGAAGCTAGATCTTCTCCAAATTTTTGCTTCCTATTTGTAAATTGTGAGTAATAGCTTTGTAGAGACTGTGTCTCTCCAAAGCGTAACTCTAATCTCGATTTTAATTCCTCAAATTGTAAATTTTCTATATCTTGTATACTTTCTAAAACTGTACGCGCTTTTCCTCTTAGACACGAAACCAAAACTGCGGTTTTCGTTTCCGCGGGCCAACGATTTGCATGAGCGATTAAATTGAACTGCGAAAAGAACTCTTTCAGACGCGTATTTCCGTCGAACGTGTCCGGCTTTAATTTAACACCTAATATTCCACGAAAAGAAA
>NW_012049743.1:0-748 GCF_000956235.1 Wasmannia auropunctata
TTTGGTTTTCGGCAATAAATTTTGTCAAATAATTCAAAATTGTTTGATGTTGACGTTCTACTTGTCCATCAGATTGAGGATGTAAAGCGGACGTTCTTGTCTTTTTGATTCCCAACATACTTGATAACTCTCGAAAAATCTTTGATTCAAAATTTCTTCCCTGATCCGTATGAATTTCCAGAGGAACTCCACGTCTAGCAACAATCTGACTCAAGAAAATTTCTGTAATAGTCTTTGCTCTGATATTCTTTAACGGAAAAGCTTCAACCCATTTGGTGAAACAATCTGTTACTACAAGTAACAGATATTCCCAGATGTAGTTGTCGGTAGTGGGCCTAGAGTATCCATCTGTACTCTTTCAAATGGGGCGCCAACATTGTAAATTTGCAATGGAGGTTTTCCTTTTCCTGCTGGCCCCAACACAGACTTTACATGTTCTGCACCAGTCTTCTGCTTGCAAGTTGCCCAGTAAAATCTCTTCTGAATCTTTTCTAGAGTTTTGTTTATTCCAAAATGCCCTCCTGAAGGAGAATCGTGAATTTCTTCTAATATTCGTTTGACCCACTTCTTGGGAATAATTAATTGAGCGATACTCTCTTTCAAGTTCGGGGCCTCCCATTTCTTATAAAGCATTCCATTTTTTATCTCAAGTAAATCCCAATATGACCAATAAATTTTTGTGGAGACGTCTTTGGATGCTATCTCTTGCCAAGAGGGACGCTCGTTAGCTTCCTTCCCCTGAATGATA
>NW_012049744.1:0-398 GCF_000956235.1 Wasmannia auropunctata
TATTTGTTCGACTTGTGAATACATAAACAACATCACCGAGCTTCCTAACTATTAAATAAGGTCCCTCCCAATTACTCTGCAACTTCGGTGCTTTTCCTTTCGTCCTTCGAGGATTATAAAACCATACTTTTTGACCTTCATCAAAATTAATTTGCCTGGCCCGTCGATCATACCAGGTTTTAGTTCGGGAAGATTTAATTTCTACACGCTTCCGAACATTTTCATGAATCTCTTCTAATTTGTTTCTTATCTTTCTTATGTAGTCTTCTCTTGTTTGATTTGCTTCTTCTGACTTAGGAGGGCTTCCCCGAAATAAATCAATTGGGAGCCTGAGATCCTGAGCAAAATAAAGTTCTGCCGGAGTCAAACCAGTAGTCTCATGTTTCGAGGATCTATAT
>NW_012049745.1:0-556 GCF_000956235.1 Wasmannia auropunctata
TTCCTCGGCTAAGATGGTATACGCCCGAAGAAGTCTCATCCATTATGCTCTGAAACTCAAATAATTCATAACGCGCAATATACACCATAAAATTAATTAACATACAAATATGCAACTTTCACTAAAATCTTTCCGGGCTCCGAGTCATTCATTCAATCATCCTACTTGCCTTTCCGAATAAGGCGCTAACCTATCTGCATGAACAATTTTATTCTTATATTTGTTCGACTTGTGAATACAATAAACAACATCACCGAGCTTCCTAACTATTAAATAAGGTCCCTCCCAATTACTCTGCAACTTCGGTGCTTTTCCTTTCGTCCTTCGAGGATTATAAAACCATACTTTTTGACCTTCATCAAAATTAATTTGCCTGGCCCGTCGATCATACCAGGTTTTAGTTCGGGAAGATTTAATTTCTACACGCTTCCGAACATTTTCATGAATCTCTTCTAATTTGTTTCTTATCTTTCTTATGTAGTCTTCTCTTGTTTGATTTGCTTCTTCTGACTTAGGAGGGCTTCCCCGAAATAAATCAATTGGGAGCCTGAGATCC
>NW_012049746.1:0-478 GCF_000956235.1 Wasmannia auropunctata
GGGACCCCTTCCGATAACCTCTTGGAAGCTGGCCAATCTTCCAGGCGTTAGGTTCCGGGCATCCCCTCAACTTCCCTCAGAAGATCTCGTTGCTCTGCGCATCCTTGAGCTTCAGTCTTGTTCCTTGAGCTTTGAGCGCTTGTTTCTTGATCTTCGGACAAAGGGGGGGTAATCACCGTGGACCCTATCGTCCTAAAGGACTCCCCAAATCCCTGCCTTGGCATTTACCCTTTGGGTCTGCGCCCAAAGACTCCCGGGAAACCACGGCTCGAAAACCGAGAGTAAGGCAGTCTTCTTAAAAAAACTTGCATGATGGGGCTTGTGTTTCTCTCCTTCCTCGGCTAAGATGGTATACGCCCGAAGAAGTCTCATCCATTATGCTCTGAAACTCAAATAATTCATAACGCGCAATATACACCATAAAATTAATTAACATACAAATATGCAACTTTCACTAAAATCTTTCCGGGCTCCGAGT
>NW_012049747.1:0-451 GCF_000956235.1 Wasmannia auropunctata
TCAGAAAGGGGTTAGAGCACGTCCGAACGGGTCGACGGCTCGTCTCCAAATCTAATGGCGTCCGTTTGACAACCAAGAATCTCGTTGTCCAGGAAACAAGTAACTCTCGCCGGCAGCTCGACCAGCTCGCTCAATTCGCAACGGCGCGGGCGTAACACAGCCCTCCCTCTTCTAGATTGTCGTCCCGACAATCAGGGTTCGTCTACTGTGTTTCGAGCTTTCTTCATACGGACTCCAGAGTTCCAGATGGTTCCCTGCTCTACCCTGTGCTGCTGCAGCAGGTTACCGAGCACCATCTTCCTCTCTTGAACTCAATCCGCTTCTCGGGGAAAAGAAAGACTTTCTCTCTCCAGAAAAGTCTTCAAGCGGGACCCCTTCCGATAACCTCTTGGAAGCTGGCCAATCTTCCAGGCGTTAGGTTCCGGGCATCCCCTCAACTTCCCTCAGAAGA
>NW_012049748.1:0-681 GCF_000956235.1 Wasmannia auropunctata
TCTTTGCAGGATTGCCACCAGTCCTTGGAAATGTTTTCGAGAATATTGAATAACTTTCTGACCGATTATCTTTGTGCGAAAATTCACTTGCATCTGACGGACCAGTTCCCGTCGTATCGGAATTAAAATAAATAGAACTTGTATTTAATGTATCTAACTCCAATAATGAAATATTATTACTTTCTCGCACGTTATTCAATTGTTGAGATGTTGTTTCATTTTTTGTTTTTCTACAAGGTGTAACAATCATATCATATTGTTACGCCCGGGGCGGTAAAACTCGCGTTCGCGCACTCGAACGTGTGTTACCCGCGTTTCCGCACTCACGCACGCGCACGCGTACCGGATCGCCGCGGAGAAATAAATGGAACACCAACTTAGAAAGTGATAAACTCTTTAATGCAAGAGAACGTAGCGAAATACAGAAAGGGGTTAGAGCACGTCCGAACGGGTCGACGGCTCGTCTCCAAATCTAATGGCGTCCGTTTGACAACCAAGAATCTCATTGTCCAGGAAACAAGTAACTCTCGCCGGCAGCTCGACCAGCTCGCTCAATTCGCAACGGCGCGGGCGTAACACAGCCCTCCCTCTTCTAGATTGTCGTCCCGACAATCAGGGTGCGTCTACTGTGTTTCGAGCTTTCTTCATACGGACTCCAGAGTTCCAGATGGTTCCCTGCTA
>NW_012049749.1:0-382 GCF_000956235.1 Wasmannia auropunctata
TGAGGTTATATTGCTGCTTACTTCGCTTATGACATGTATGTGTGTTGGAATATATGTTCAATGCAACGACAAAAACACATCTATAGGCATACTCCCCTTGCCACCTACCCCCGCAAGTGATCTAACGAACCTCCTTAAAGAAACTTTTTCGATGCTATTATGAATCTCATACCTGAGAAATCTGAGGTTGAGTTATTGTATACTGCTTTAGATGAACGCTGCACAAATTTCTTTGCAGGATTGCCACCAGTCCTTGGAAATGTTTTCGAGAATATTGAATAACTTTCTGACCGATTATCTTTGTGCAAAAATTCACTTGCATCTGACGGACCAGTTCCCGTCGTATCGGAATTCAAATAAATAGAACTTGTATTTAATGTAT
>NW_012049750.1:0-655 GCF_000956235.1 Wasmannia auropunctata
TTATTACACTCCATTCCGACCAATCCCGAGGCTTCGTCATCATTCGGACGTCCAGTAAATAATCCTGAGGTTTTAACCCTCTTAACCGCCAGCGAAGGACCCACAAACGACGCTCTGCAGGAAACGAACAGGAGTTCGGTTCACCAGGACGTCACAGTATATAAAATTTTTGGTGGCAGCGGTGGGATTCCTGAAAAGCATCGAAGAGAGTCAGCCGATTCTCTGGACACCAGGAGGATACCAGCAGAAGAGGACTCAGTTGCAGTAGCTCCAGTGGCTCCAAGCCGTTCTGCACATCCTGTCTCTACATCGAGGAGAAGAGGAACTTCTGGAAGACTGCGGGGATAAGACTGGTCGAGTGAACGAGGCCTAATGGGGATGCGTCTAGCCGTACTTCTTCTTGCGATGCATTATATATCATGGATGACGGGAAATGAATATTCTGTAACGACTTTAAGAGATAATCCGGGAATATTCTATGAAGCCATAGGTGATATGCGTACGACGGAAATTTCCTGGAAAATGATTATCTACATCGACATAGGCGATATTCTACGTGCGTCAAAAGAAATCCAACATGAATTAGACACCGTTATAAATCAATGTAATAGTATGTCAAACATATGTGGGTCACAGGCACTGCTCATTTCTTTAA
>NW_012049751.1:0-474 GCF_000956235.1 Wasmannia auropunctata
TCCTTCTCTGATCGTTGTTGCGTAGATCAGAGAGCGGATTCGAAGTAGAGAGGCTCAGATCCGAGCTCTGAATCTCAATAAAGTCGCTTGCAAATACTTTAAAATTCTACAAGTTATTACACTCCATTCCGATCAATCCCGAGGCTTCGTCATCATTCGGACGTCCAGTAAATAATCCTGAGGTTTTAACCCTCTTAACCGCCAGCGAAGGACCCACAAAACGACGCTCTGCAGGAAACGAACAGGAGTTCGGTTCACCAGGACGTCACAGTATATAAAATTTTGGTGGCAGCGGTGGGATTCCTGAAAAGCATCGAAGAGAGTCAGCCGATTCTCTGGACACCAGGAGGATTACCAGCAGAAGAGGACTCAGTTGCAGTAGCTCCAGTGGCTCCAAGCCGTTCTGCTCATCCTGTCTCTACATCGAGGAGAAGAGGAACTTCTGGAAGACTGCGGGGATAAGACTGGTCGAGT
>NW_012049752.1:0-1057 GCF_000956235.1 Wasmannia auropunctata
GTTATTTCATATCTATGATATCTGAGGTATATTCTTAATTCGCTACTCAATTCCTCAATTACTCGCAGTTTTTAAGTTGAACTTATCAAGTACAGATTAAAAAGTAAAAATTATGCACTCGCAATTCAGCAATATTAAATCAAGCATGTTAATAACTAATTTCTAAGGCACGCTAATATTTATAACAGTCTAACAGATATTCTGTAGTTGATGTATCCTATTTCGAGTGATTAAATGTATTGTTAACACATTACAGCAGCTACTATATTAAACATTGTATTTTGCAGATAACAGATCGAAGAGCGCCATGGTTACTTCATGACTAACATACGATCGTATAATGCCTCAGTCTTCGTTGCAGTAAATGCTTGTAGTATTAAACTGGAATTTGTTAGGAGTACATGAAAAACAAGTAGTTTATTTCGATGCTTTATAGTGGAAAAATAAACTAAAGGACTAAATTTAAAAAAACGAATCTTGCAGTCACGATCGCGGTGATAACTGAAGTGTGTTGATAACGCGATTAATAATTTTTAGGCTGATATTTATATAATTTAGACTATTGTTCACCAACATATTTCGTTAATCATATTCAGTATGTCGTTCTAATTTCAGAAACAAATAAAAAACAAAATGCAAAAAAAATGGTGGATTTTTCACGCTACCGATTTTCAAACTTTGATGTATCCTTGCTTCACTTTTTGCCGTATTCTTGGAATGTTCCCGTACAAGATTAAGAATATGATCCTCGAAGCTTCAAAACTATATTATATCTTATCAACCGCAACTATTTGTGCTTTATGCGTTTCCCACCTGATATTCTGCTATCAGATCCAGTTTGTTATTAACATCAACTTTGAAAATATATTCAAGTTACTTGAGATTATCTACAGTTTTATATTGACCAGTATTATAGGAATCGCCACATTCGTCTTAAGTAAACCGCGAATGGGCTTACTCCAAATCATAATGGAAATCTCTTCGGAATTGAGTCCGGAATCATACCAGAAATTGTCTGGATTAATTCACGCTAAGGACATCTTCGGCTCCTTTTATA
>NW_012049753.1:0-490 GCF_000956235.1 Wasmannia auropunctata
TACATTAAACCACATTTACATTGATTTATGTTTCCTTAAGTCAACACCCAGTCAATTCTGAAACCATTCGGAATCAGATATATGTTTATTAGACATTTTCTATTTTTTTCATGTGCTAAAGCTATTGTATCAGTTTTACAACAAAAATGTGCAGATTAAAATTGTTATTTATCTATCTTTACGAATTATTAATTCATGTTGTGCTCAAAAATGATGCATCTTGTTTTAAGTGTCTATAAGATTGGTTATGGTCAGTATATAATGACAGTAAGGTATAATTTTTTTATACACTTCATTTCGCAAGTAACACATATACCATAAATCGAACACCGTCATAGTTATTTCATATCTATAATATCTGAGGTATATTCTTAATTCGCTACTCGATTCCTCAATTGCTCGCAGTTTTTAAGTTGAACTTATCAAGTACAGATTAAAAAGTAAAAATTATGCACTCGCGATTCAGCAATATTAAATCAAGCATGTTAAT
>NW_012049754.1:0-2018 GCF_000956235.1 Wasmannia auropunctata
AGGCTTGTTTCAAGGAAATTAACAACAATCTTGTACACATGAAAAAACTCATAAAAAGAAAACCACGTGTTCTCACAATGTTTTATTATGAGCAGAGAAATTCGTTCCTGATAATGAAGCTTAAGGCTCTAATGAAGACACACATGGCAATCAGCAACGCAGTACAGATGCTGAATAAGACCTTGAGTTTGCAACTCCTTGTCACGATAATCATAACCTTTTTTGAAATCAATCTTGATATGTATGTCTATTTAGTGCAATGGAATAATGGAATGGTCCTCAATTTGGATAAACAGATTGGTGAGTTATTCTTATCAGCCATGGTACAGTATATTACAAAAATGGTGTTAATTGTGTGGGTATGCGAGACTGGCAAGAATGAGGCTCAAAGAATTCGCACTACGATTCACGATGTACTTAACAGCATCAGAGACGAGAAAATAAAAAATGAGGTAGTAAAAATTATTTAATTTGTATGTTTTTCTTCTAATATGTTGTATGCCAATACGACTTTTATATGCATTAACGTGTTCCGCGTTAATTTTAAACTTTATCACCAACGCCGCGTGTCCTACGCAACACTGGACGTGTTACATCTACATCAAATACATAGTTACGTTTTCCAGTCCTGTATTTAATAATTTTGCGATTAACATTACAGTTGCAGTTGTTTTCACTACAAACATTGCATTGTAAAATTACATTTTCTGCCAAAGGATTCAATGTGGATGCAACATTTCTCGCGACGGTAAGTAATCGACTGTTTACTTTAATTAATGAAATGTCTTTTTTTATTTTGTTTACTTTGCTTTCAGATGATGGGTACCATTACTACGTATATGTTAATTTCGATACAATTCTTTGTTACTTCACATTCTTGCGATGGAAAATCTGCAATCAATAGTACATAAATAATATAATTCTCTAAAGAAATATGTAGATAATAAAAAAAAAACATTTTTTTTCTTATATTTATAAACAATTATTCGTATACATGTATACATAAAAAATTTCCTTGAATTTATTACACACATACACGCACGCGCACGCGCGCGCGTATAAGGGAAGGTCGGATAGAATCGGACAAAAGTTGTTTTAAGCATTTGTTACTGGAGGCAACACCTGTAAAGCAATCGTGTGGAGGTACGTACCCCCGTTCCTCAGTCAACACGCCGATTGCTTCTTAAGTGTTGCCTCCAGCGGCAAATGCTTAAAATAATTCTTGTCCCATACTAGCCGCTGTCCGATATTACCCGACCTTCCCCTACGCATCTATTAAATATTAATAATAAATATCAATATTAATAATTAATAATTAATATAAAACCCACTAAACATTTTGACGTAGAAACGTCATACTAACATCTCGGTAAAAATGTTACGCCTCTAGAACATTTCAGAAAAATGTTTTATTAGTAACGTTATTACAATGTACAAATAACGTAGCAATCGATTTCACATAATGATATTGCTATTACGTTGCAAAAATTTCACAAATTAAATGTTCCTTTGAACCGTCGTAGAGATAGTATTTTTGCTGTCGCCGAAATATTAGTATGACGTTTCAACAACGTAATAGTAAAAATGTTTAGTGGGAAAAAGTATTATAATGAAATTTTAAATAAATCTTGAATATTTTGTGTATTTAACTACATTTTAAAAAAATGTAAAATGTATGAAATAAATTTCTAATAAAATATAGCTGTTGACTTATTCAATATTTCGAATAGCTAAAGCAATCTAACATTGTTCTCTTAAATATGCAGTTAATTCAAATATTTGAATATAATGCAATATGTACTTTTCTACATTGAAATAAATTAAGGCGATATTAGGAGGACGAACTCTAAAAATAAAAAATATTAATATACATTAAACCATATTTACATCGATTTATGTTTCCTTAAGTCAACACCCAGTCAATTCTGAAACCATTCGGAATCAGATATATGTTTATTAGACATTTTCTCTTTTTTTCATGTGCTAAAGCTATTGTATCAGTTTTACAACAAAAATGT
>NW_012049755.1:0-3063 GCF_000956235.1 Wasmannia auropunctata
GAAATCAACAATAATCTTCTATGCATGCAAGAACTCATAGTAAATAGTGACCAATATATTCCTACGATATTTTACAACAAACAGAGAAAACCATTTCTGATAATGAAGCTTAAGGCTTTAAAGAAGCAACATATGGCAATCAGTAACACAGTACAAAAGTTAAATATGACCTTCAGTGTGCAACTCCTTGCTACGATAACCATAATTTTTTGTCATATGAATATTGAATTGTATTCCAGTCTATTACATTGGCATGATGGATTGGTCATTAAATTGGATAAACAAATTGGTAAGATGATCTTAAATTCAATGACGTATTACATTATAAAAATCACATTTATTATGTGGGTCTGCGAGACCGGCAAGAATCAGGCTCAAGAAATCCGCACTACGATTCACGACGTACTTAACAGCACCAGAGATGAGCAAATCAAACATGAGGTAACAAAAAGATGGAACGTATTTGTGTATTTTTTTATAAGATGTATGCTGATACAATTTTTATACATTAAATCTACTCAAGTATATTACGTCAATCCAGTTTTTAACAATTTGATTTAACATTACAGTTGCAGTTGTTTTCCTTACAAACAATGCACTGCAAAAATACATTTTCCGCTAAAGGTTTCAATATGGATGCAACGTTTCTTACTACAGTGAGTAATAGAGCGTTTGCTTTTATTAATAAAATGTTTCTCTTTATTTTTTTCATCTTCGTTTTAGATGACGGGTACCACTACTACGTATATGTTAATTTTGCTACAATTCTTTATTACGTCACATTCTTGCGATGAAAAATCTGTAATCAATATTACATAAATAATGCAATTTCATTAAAAAGAAGGTGAAAGAAAAAAATTTCGTGTATATACATACATGTATATATGTATATATTATAAATAAAAATTTTCGTTGCGTGTACATATACGCATGCGTGCGCGTGTTAATAATAATGAATGTTAACATTAATAATTAATATTAATTAATTATGCAATGGCTGTTGAAAGACAAATTTCGAAACTGCATACACAGAAGCTTCCGCAATCATCTCCATACTGATGATAAAGTAAATTGATAATATGATAAATATTTTTTAAACTGTGTATATTTAAATTATGGTTTTCATGTAAAATTTGATTAATTATATTCATTGTAATTAGTTTTTGTTTATAAATACTTGTTAATTTCAGCTAAAGAAATGTATCAATTTGTTCAAATCTAATAATTAAATTCTAATCAAGATAATGTATTTGCCATTACATTATCATATAACTCAATTCATTGGCATTACATTATCTTCTTATCTCTCATTAGCAACATCAGTGTTTCTCAAAATACGCGCAGCACAATTTAGTAGTACGCTAGAATGTACAATATTATTAAAAATTTGAGAACATCTAATTATCTATTTTTGTTATATTTTAACATATTTAAATAGATAACATCATTTTGTAAATATAATTATTCTAAAATAAATAAAAAAACTAATATTATTAATCAAATTAAACAAATATATTAAAAGCATATTTCTTTATTAAAACTTACAGTAACATACACACATAGACACACACGCGCGTGCGCGCGCATATACGCTAGTATATGCTGAAACGTTTAAAACTTAAATCTCGTAATCCTATCTAAAAGAAAACATATTAAATCAATACTCTAATTATCGAAAATCTCAACGTTTATTATTCGCTCTTTTCTGCGACGCTAATATTGGTTCTTTCGCTGTGCTTACTTTGCGAGCAACTGTCATTGAATGTATATTTTGACAGTTGTGCGTATCGAAAGATTAATAGTGTAATATAATGTAATTACATGCATTATGAGTGTAAACGTTGTTATAGTAAGAAGTAAAGAAAAAGTTAAATAGCGCGCGTTTGTGATGTCTAGTCGTGGTAAATAGAATAAATGTTTCTCAAACATCTTATATGCACAATAAAAATGTGCAGAATCAACAAGATAGCCGAATCAACAAGTTGTTATTAACCAATTTTTAAGGTTCACTAATTTATTTAGATATTTTGTAGTGGATGTAACTTATTTTGAATAATTATATTTAATGTATCATTAGCACATTATAGCAACTATTATATTAAACATTGCATTTTCCAGATGATAGATCGAAGAGCGCCATGGTTACTTCATGATACATTAACATACAATTATGTAATGCCTTAGTCATCGCAGTAAATGCTCTAGTATTAAACTAGAACTTGTCTGGTGTAGATAGAAAGAAGGAATTTACTTCGGTTAACACTTTATGAAAACATAAATTTATGGACAAAACTTAAAAAAAAATCGAATCTCGCAATCACACTCGCGTTGATAATTGAAGTGTGTTAATAACGTGATTAATAATTTTTAGACTGATATTTAATTATGTAATTTAGATTATTGTTCATCCAAATATGACATTTTGCTAATCATATTCAGTTCGTTACTGAAATTTCACGAAATCGTGTCAAAGGCAAAATGCGAAAAAAATGGTGGTTTTTTCACGCTACGGATTTTCAAACTTTGATGTATCCTTGTTTCACAATTTGCCGCATTCTTGGAATATTCCCATACAAGATTAACAATTCAATCTTCGAGACTTCAAAACCACGTTATATTTTATCAATCGCAATTACATGTGCTCTATGCGTTTGGGAACTGATAGTCTTATATAAGTACAATATTTTTACAAAGATTAACTTTGTAAATATAACAAGGTCTGTTGAGAATATCTGCTTTGTTTTATTAATCAGTTCTTTAGCAATAGCCACCGTCGTTTTAAGCAGTCCACGAATGCATTTGCTTCAAACTATAATGAAGATCTCTTCGAGACTGTCTCCGGAGTCATATAAAAAGTTATCCAAATTAATCCATGCCAAAGACACTTTCGGTTTCTTCTATCTTATCGGCCTACTTTCTACATATTGCTACAAGACGCGTATCAATATCGCGGAAACAATTTTTTCGATATATGCAGTTCTATTGATATTTCAGACAAATATGCTCTATACGGACTGTGTTTGTGTGCTAAAAGCTTGTTTCAAGGAAATTAACAACAATCTT
>NW_012049756.1:0-417 GCF_000956235.1 Wasmannia auropunctata
TCACCTCCACTTTTTTCAATGAAATTATACAATTTTTATTACATAATATGATTCCTCTAATTATTCTGCATATAAAAGTATTAAGGTAAAATTATCGAAAAATCAATACTTTACCAGATATTTTATACTTTAGGATAAACCCGGTATATACGCCGCGCGAGGATTTACGCCACAGAAGTCAGAAAAAATAAAAGAAGTAAAACTAATTTTCTCGCAACTCTGTTACATGCCTTTATGTTATATTAGTATTGTGTTGTGATTTCAGTTTTTTACTGTTAATATTTATAAAATTATTGTAAGTTAAATCGATTTATCATTGTAATAAGTAGCGCAATCATAAGTTATAATCTACATAAAATGTGTAACGGTTACAAGTAAGGATTCAGTCGAACGGAATCGTCCGAGGAAAGAAATCAC
>NW_012049757.1:0-579 GCF_000956235.1 Wasmannia auropunctata
TGGCGTAAATCCTCGCGCGGCGTATATACCGGGTTTATCCTAAAGTATAAAATATCTGGTAAAGTATTGATTTTTCGATAATTTTACCTTAATACTTTTATATGCAGAATAATTAGAGGAATCATATTATGTAATAAAAATTGTATAATTTCATTGAAAAAAGTGGAGGTGACTTTTATATCTTTTTGGCGCCTTCATCTAGAAAAAAAGCAACATGACTGAAATACGTTTCCCTCGAAACCATTTCACTTTCATCTGAAACATTTTTTCATATCATCAAAAACAAGTGAAATATTTGAGATTTTCGATTTAAATGGCCCACCCTGTATAACTTAGATAATATATAACGTGTCACCTATATTTAGTGGCTGAAAGGATATTTGATTAGGTAAAATATTTAAAATTAACAATATGAAAACAATGTATAGTGCGGTCTAAAGCGGATCTTAGTACTTTAATAATATTCAAGCGTGAATCTTACAATTTCCAGCTCAAGCAAACTGCGCACCAACACTTTTGTCAGTCTTAAAACACATCTCTAAGTAAATCCGGAGTACATAATGTCATGCAATTAAATTG
>NW_012049757.1:8117-8522 GCF_000956235.1 Wasmannia auropunctata
TGCCTTTAAGAGCCGACGCAGTTCTAATAGCGCAAATGATCCCTTTATTGAAGAATAGTAGACGTTTCGACTCTTGGATTGAGTCCTCTTCAGTACAGATTTCTCTCAAATCATCGCAATATAAATTCCATTTCCGCTTTGCTCCCTCATTCTTAATAATTTAATCAGAAAACTGATGTGTCAAACTGAAGTGAGATGTCAATGCTGTAAATAAGATTCAAACCTATGTCTTGTAATATAATTCAGTTTACTGAGTCAATTAATTAAAAACGTTGAGTTATATAAAACTTAATAGCATACTAAATTAAAACTTACACAGTGATAGACGAAGAAAGGAACGCACGTAAGCGGCCACATGTGGACAGTCTCCATGTTAACAAAGGACTGAGGATAACTGACACACAT
>NW_012049758.1:0-512 GCF_000956235.1 Wasmannia auropunctata
TGGATGAAAAGATCGCTATGTCGGTTTAAAGATGTGCGTCAACACAATCGATCAGGTATAATAGTATTTGGTATGCTATTTAATTTTTTAATTATTTACAGCATGTACAATAAGAAAATGTAATTGGCATGCTAATTCATAGGATGCATACGTTGGCATACTAAAAAAAGACTAAAAAAGTGCTTATGAATATATGACATTATGTTTTAAACTTAATAAAAATTGATTTTCTCGTTACTTTTGAATTTTTTATTAAACTTGACAGTTTTTAATATACTCTGATAAATTTCGTACTGCCCGGGTAAGTGTAAATTGAAATCCTCTTTAAAAAAAGCCAGTTGTATTGCAGTTGTATGTATAATTGTGTATTATTGGTGCTATTTATAGCTATGTCTAGCTTTACTTAGTTCGTGGACGGTTGTTATTATGAAGTTGACAAATAATAATCATCAGCATCAAATTATTAAATTGCTTGTCAATTTAATTGCATGACATTATGTACTCCGGATTTA
>NW_012049759.1:0-479 GCF_000956235.1 Wasmannia auropunctata
GAGATGTGTATAAGAGACAGTACGTGTACAGTGGATGTACTTGTTAAGAACAATTTTTTAAATAATTATTTGTACAACGAAAAAAACATTACAGTATTCAGTCTGACAGTTGTACCAATCTCTGAAGAAAGAAAAAAACGACGTACTGTAATTGCATACCTCTAAAGTGGATGAAAGGGGTCGGTATAGCGGCGCAAAGTGAGCTCTTAGTGTCACAGACACAGGCAGAATACAGGATATGACAGTATTTGTGTTGCCATTTAGTAAACAATCACATTTTTATATAAATTAATGGAATATATCGTTGGCATACTGCTCAGGTAGATGAAAAGATCGCTATGTCGATTTAAAGATGTGCGTCAACACAATCGATCAGGTATAATAGTATTTGGTATGCCTATTTAATTTTTTAATTATTTACAGCATGTACAATAAGAAAATGTAATTGGCATACTAATTCATAGGATGCATACGTTGGC
>NW_012049760.1:0-361 GCF_000956235.1 Wasmannia auropunctata
TAATTGAGGTGACTTTCATGTGACTTTCAAATAATTCTTCAAGGTCGAACCAATGGTACCATCTTATGGTCCCTTCGAAACCAAACAACTTTTGTCTGAAAAATTTTTCTCTCCTGGACTTGATTTTCGAGATATTCGACTGGATGGATTAAAATGGTCCACCCTGTATATTAAAAATATCTATAAATATCTAAAATATCTAATTAAAGATTATAAATATGTTCCTAATTCTTAATTTATATTTCTTTAGGCTGTGGCAGTAGAAGCTGGTGGTACAGCAACCCAACCAATGGAACAAGCTGGTATCACTGAAGATGTGATACAGAAACTTCAAGAGCGAGCAACTGTTCTTACTCAAGAA
>NW_012049761.1:0-619 GCF_000956235.1 Wasmannia auropunctata
CCCAGGTATATATATATGGGTTCTCTGGGCGACTTCCGTCACTCAGATTTCGGCAGTCAATTCAGTATTTGTCACGCTGTCACTTTAACGGGCAGAAAAAGAACTTAGACTCTGTGCGCGGTTGAAAATCGAGTGCCTAAGATCGCTCCAGGAGAGAAAGAGAAGCCCCGCGCAACCGGCCAGCCTCCCCAGCTCCCTCTCGAGTTACCGCAGGTAGTAAGTCATCATGTTTTTATTTTAACCGGGATTAACTATTAACCGTGATTTGTCTCAAACCGATCTCGTCCTCAGTGCGTCGCGGACAAAATTTAAATGTCTCACCGCGGTCCCCCGCGATTCGCGATCAACCCGTGCTTTTCTTTTATAACTACTCCTTCCCTTCCCTCTATCGCTACACTGAAGGGGCTCGTCGAAGAATGAGTACGCCAATATAAGTTACACATACATACAAATACATACATACATATATAGATATATATTATATATATGTATAATTAAGCAACATTAATTCCCAAAAATGTTTAATAATATCTTATATTCACCCCCTTGCTTGCGCCCCCCTTTCTATTTTCAATGTCAATCATAAGTAATAATTTCCGCATCTATTCTCTGATATGTT
>NW_012049762.1:0-369 GCF_000956235.1 Wasmannia auropunctata
TTTTTTCAGTAAGCATCTACGAATTTACACTAAAAGTTGAGAATGAGCGAAAATTCTACACCCAACATTATTTTGAAATAAAAATTACAAACATTAATTTATAACTATTGTATATACATTGCATTAAACACATTGTAATAACAGAAACTTCATATAATTCTAACATTATTTTAAGGTAACAATTATATACAATTTTCACACATTGTAGATATATTATATTAACCTGAAGTAAATGTTAGAGTAATCCTTAAAAAAATGTTTGCAGTAATGTTTCTAAAACATTTTAACAATGTTCGATAAATTCTATGTTATTATATAACATTTTCAAAACATTTATATAATATTATTTAAAAATGTTTGAAAAATGCA
>NW_012049763.1:0-302 GCF_000956235.1 Wasmannia auropunctata
TCGAATGTACCGAACAGATTGAGGCTAATGTTGAATCGACTCATACGAGCAGCGCTAATAATACCGAAGTGGTTAATAAGTTCCGCGACAACAACTGTGCAACCTCGTTAGAAGAGATTCAGGATGAGGACGTAGCCATTTTAATCGATTGTATCGAACAGCTTGAGACTACTAATGTTGAATCTCCTCATACGAGTACCAGCGCTAATAATAGTGATAACGTTATGACCCACGCAGATGCAGTTACTAATCATGACAACACTACAGTCTTGTTAGAAGGATGTGGTTGGATGTGGGATGAA
>NW_012049764.1:0-783 GCF_000956235.1 Wasmannia auropunctata
CTGAACAAGTACACAAAAATTTATTTTTAAATGATTTTTTTCATAATATTATAATTTAATTGTAATCTTTAAATATTTTTACAATTAAATTTTGATATTATAATAAAAAAAGTAATTGAGATTAATAAACTTTGTGTTTAGATATAGATACATGTTCAGCCACTGGTACGTTTATCTTATTATATATTTTAAGCTTTCGGTATTTTTTCCGCGATCTCTTATTTCATTCTGATAATTTCTAATTTCTTTTCGATGTCAGTTTCTAGGTTGAAAGTGTTTCATATCAAAGTGATATCATACAAAAAAGAACTTTAATTAATGTTGTCGGTGTAGAGGATTGCATTGTGAGTTTAATCACCTCTGGGAATAATCCCCAGTCTAAAGAAGAAACTGTTTTGAGTTGAAGCTTCTGATATGGGATGTAGTTGCCCATATACAAGTAAGCATGTGGATGATAATGAAAATAACTATCTTATATTATATTTGTTATTTGCGGCTAAATCTTTTCAAACAACAAGCGATAAAATTCTTAGGACATAATATATATGTATCATATATATATATATATATATGTTCTAAGTAAAATAATTTTTTCAAAGGACTTATCATCTATTATATAACTCATCTGATTTGTTTTCTGTGGACTTTAATAGCCAACGAGTTATTTTAGCTCCTGAATACAGACATACTTCAATTAACGAGTAATATAATAAACCGAGCGAACAAGATATTGTGGAGGAATTGCAAACGACAAAAGGCCGTCAACAGAGTACAAGATAGAGG
>NW_012049765.1:0-1295 GCF_000956235.1 Wasmannia auropunctata
ATTAATTTATTGTGTCGCAATCGTAAAATTTTACAGAAAAAATTAAAAAAATTAAATTAAAAATTTAATTAAAAAAACTAAAGAAGAATTAAAAAAATATTTTCTATGTCTAATCAAATACTTGGCAACTTGTATGATCTCATATTTGTTTTTGGACAATTTTTATTTTTTAAAATAATATTTTTGGTTTAGGAAAGATGTAACGTACGATACTTTTTTATGTACTTGGCGTAATTTTTTTCTTTTTTTTTTAAAGGATTTTGGTAGGTATTCTTATACTCTGCTATATCTTCCCTACCTTTCAAATATTTCTTGTTTTGCCACACCTTATAATCTCATTATTCGACCATGCCGATGTTATTTAGGTTCCGTCCTTGAGTAATTACTCAACCGTATACAACGTATTCAGAATTCCTGGCTTCGTTTCTCCTACAATGTGGTCCGTAAATTTGACCGTATTTTCTCTTGTTTCGAAAGCTTTGGTTAGATAAAAATCCGCCAGCGTTTTATTCTCCATTTGTGCTGCATCGCGTACCAACTTCTCCGTTCTAATACTTTTATATACCTCCGAAACTTTCTCCATCTTAATTCCAAACATAAACTATCACGACTGTATATATTATACCCTTTCCGTTACATCACTCTGTCGAGGTCAAGGCTGCTTTTTCTTATGTCGCTGCCAGCGTATTTTGAATGATTTCCTTCCTCCAACCAGTCTTACTTTTCCTTTCTCTTTTCGCGCCGCGGCTACTAACTTTATCTTGTCCAGCGAATGATGACTCTTTTCGCCCTCGTCTTTCGGTCTCGCATCGGATTTTTATTTTAATTAAGTGGATTTTTTTTTATATTCTTGCATTCTCATGCGTCCGCTGCGTTTCGAAAGCTCGCGCGCAATTTTCTCTGTCAATTTTCTTCTTTCTTTGTTAAGATTTGTTAATCATCATACTAACTCTTATTGTTGTCGTCTCCGTTTCATTATGCATTATTATAATAAATTTGTAACCGCGTCATGCTAGCATTGCAGCTTTCTTTGTTAATCGTTCTTTTCTGTCACTTCAGCATTTTTCTACGTCTTTGGGTAGGCACTACAAACAGCAGCATTGCTGACACCTGACCTTTTGTGTTCTTCCGCAGTTTATTTCTTCTGCAGAATTTTACGATTGCGACACAATAAATTAATAATAATAATATATGAAGCCATTTATTACTGTCCTAGAGCGAGTCTTCTAAAAATAAACACAGAAAAGAGAAAAATTAAAATACTTGAATATGAATAAAACATGTTTACAAAAAAA
>NW_012049765.1:8754-15381 GCF_000956235.1 Wasmannia auropunctata
ACGTGTGCTCTTCCGATCTTGCAGCATTATTTTTAGACTATTTAGTATAAGTATTTTTCATGCAAATATATATTTAATAGTTATGACCGTGTATATGTTTATTTTTTATTTTGTAAACATCTAATATTTTTATTAAACAGCAAATTTATTTATTTAAGAATATGCAATATAAAATGTTATTTAATAATTAGGTCGTTGCTGAAGTAAAATATTATGTTAATTTTAGACTTTAAATTAAATATTTTATTTTTAAAGAGATAACAGGTAACGGCGATTTGTATATGTTTACTGCAAATGTTTATATGCAATTCATTTCGATGTTATTTGTTATCTCTCTAAAAATAAAATATTCAATCTGTGCGACTTAAATTTTTTTTATTATTCAATCTTATCAAATAATGCTTTATAAATATAATATACAGCATATTTTTAAATAGATAAATTTTATTTTCTACAAGACACTTTCTATTACTATCTATCGATACATTTATTTTTATTAATAAATATTTGAAAAAATAAATTTTGTTAATACAACAATTAATCAAAGATATTAAAGTAATAGCTAATAATATGAGCCGACATGGATGTTGGTGTGTAATATTGCACATTATTGGCTATTACTTCGATATCGTTGATATATTCTTAGAAGCCTGATTCCCTCTCTTTTCAAATTTATTTACAACAATTAAATTAGAATACGCGATAGTTTTATCTAGATGTAAGGTAGGAGAGAGTGGGGAAGCGAACACGTACAGGGAAAAACCTGAACGATACTGTTCAGTATATTAGGATATATAGAGATAACTTCGCACTTGTTACCTAGCGATAGTCCGATTATATGTTCATTGTCAGTACAATATAATATGTGACCACGGGACACTGTTTAAGGTAAATACCATTACATATTTACAATGTTTTTGATGTAGAGAAGAATGGGGAAACTGCAATTACCTAAGATAAAAATAAAATAAAATCAATTATTTATTATTTATAGAAGTCTTTATTCCAATTATATGGGTCTTAACTATTGGAGGAAGTTCGCCGTTACTGTTACACTCACTTTCTTTTTGGATCATTTTGGATATTTTTTAAATAAAAGTTGAAAATAAAATTTTGAACACACAAATATATAAATACACAAATATAGTGTGCGAATAGAGACGTTTATAATTATTTCTCGAAAATAATACTTTGGAAAATAACTTTATCACACATGGTTGAATTTGTATTAAAATAACCTTCAATTTGGTCACAAAAAAATTTTAAAATTTAAAAAAGAATGTAAAGTGGCAAGGAAAATATTTAAAAAAATTTTTTTTAATTTTTTTATTACTATCATAAAGTACACTTCAAGCTATTCAACTTTGATCTAGAACACTTTTTTCTATCTCTCAGTTTCGACGATATTCACGTTGGAAGAAAAAAACCGATTTTATTCAAGGGGTGATCTCATTCCTTCAAAAGGGAATAGAGCACCAACAAAAAATAGTTTCGTACTACGGATGAACTGTTCTAATTTTACACAAAGTTTTCAGATTTTTTTGAATTTTTGGGTTTCCTAACTTCCCTTGTTAGTTTATAAACAGGATTCCTTGTCTTAAAGGGAATATTTAATTATTTATTATTTTTTTTATATTGATACATAATGTTTGACCTACGATAATCTCAATCTCTGCCTTGTATATTGGGTTGCGTTTATTATTTTATTTCTGACTTTGTTACGTGGTTGACATGTGTCTCTCCGTTCAAATGATTTGCGTATTTCGTTTAATTTCTCGCATCTAATTGTCAACTCTTACGTTTCTGGACTTTGGGTGAGTTTTTGTTTTTCGGTTATACAATTTCGTCTTATCCAATTCTCTTATAATTGCTGTCACGATTAGAGTTGTATCGTTTACTTTTATACAGTTTGACTAATGTTATACTTGACAAGTCGTTATTACTGAAATTACCAACCAGGCATCAACGATGCCTGCAACGTTACATTGGGGATAAATTCATAAGAAATTACGCTCGCTCTTTACTCTAGAAATGTTAAGACTATTATTCCATCAATTGCTGAAGATGATTCAAAATTAAATCGAAACGTTCCTAGACTAACAAGTATTCGATTAAAGATATTTCAACAACTATCAAGATGTTCTAGGCTTTATTTACCGCGCTATAGCTCCCATTAGCTTTGTTTTTTATTCATTATTTGACAATTTTGGGAGTTTTTTAATCTTATATGAGTTTTTTATCTTTTTAATTGTCTAAACAGATTAATGGTATTTATCAGTATTAATAAAGTGCAACGTTTCTGAGAAATAAATGGTGTGTCTTTAAGAAACCTACATCAGTATCGACGATTTCTATAGATGTGCAAATTAATTCTATCTTTTTTCATGAAATTCAAAGTTTGTAATTCACCAAAAATTAAAATAATTTAATATTAAAAAAAATCTTCCTTATTTTCTATGATTTTATTCCACATGTCAAACGAATCTGTCGTAGAAAAGGTTTGGAGACAAATTTAATCTAAGGATTAAAAGGATCTAAGGTTTCATTCCGAAATCTCTGATATCATTGTTTGCACGTTTTATGAATCACAACGCCTTCATTCAAAACAAATCATTTCCATGGCTTCAACATTCTTTTTTAATTAGAATGTAAAAAGAACGCAGTGACTCAAATGGATTTTTCGTATGTCATCGTGTTCAGTGCTACATTGTTTGCTTCGTAAAAGCATGTAGTGTTTTAAAAACTTAGGGTTTACTTGTAAACTGTAAAAGAAAATATTTAATTTTAAAATTAAACTCTTAAGTTATTCCGAATATAAATACATCTAATTAATTTGCATACCTAATATTAGAGTAAATATGTATAAAATTATTAATGCAATTTTAATTTTTATAATAAGGGAAATATAATTAATATTATACAAATCTAGTATATTTTTTATGTATTGTGGTCTCTGTCTCTCTTTCTATGTACATATTGTGCTCGTGTATTATAACTTATATATTTATATAATATATGCTGCATTATGATGATCCTTATTTTTCGAATTTTTTCCGCAGCATCTCCCCAGAATGTTTCCAATAATCCTTGCTAAATACCCATGTCTTTAACTTGTTAAATATTTGAGTTTTCTTGTATTAAACTTTTTACTTTCACTATCAACATTAGTTTTTAGAGAATATTTTCTATAAAAATCGGCGTACAGGACTTTTCTTTTTTTAACATATGTATCTTGTTTTTTTGAATAATTTGAGACCTTATACGTTTCATTTAAACAATTGAATGAATTGTTAATAATTAAAAAATAGAAATAAATAGTATGCATATAGTATGCATTTTTTAATTATTCAAGCTGAATAAATTGATCCATGAAAAAAGAAAAGTAAAGCGTAAGAAAGCGTTCGTATAGCATTAAGGGCACAAAATAAGTTTAAAATATAATGAATGTCACGTTTTTATTAATAAATAAGCAATTTTCTTCACATTTAACATTACATAATAATTAATAATAATATTATAATTGTAATTATTAGTCACATTGGCGTTAGCTTGAATAATCCCCAATCAAGTGTCATGAGGATATTATTTTTATTTTTTTCTTGTTTCTCGAATGTTAAACAAGGATAAAATAATACTTAAGGCGTACTCGGATGGGATGCGTTCCAGAATGGGGATTGGGCGATCTGGGGAAGAAAGGAAGGAGCTTTCAACTAAGTCAAAATGGTGGTAGGGACTTCGTGGAATAATGACAACAGCGTAAACACAGGAACCGATTTCGAAATAATGAATGACTTTGACATTCAATGGTTTATATGAAATTTAAAACAGCCGCAAGTACGATTTCTCATTATTGAAACGAATTGAAGTTTTACAGACGCTTTTTAAGTGACTTGAAATTATTCAAGTTGTTGCCAATGATTAACAATTATAGTTATAATATTATTATGTAATGTTAAATGTTACAAAAACGCTTTATATGTAAAACATATCTATTAAAAAATTTATTATTTAAAAATGGGCATAACATTAATGCAATTGGCTGAGAATTATATATTCATGCAAAAATGTATTAAGTAAAAGCTCGATGCGTCGAAAAATTTACGTAACAAAATGTTTTACACATCCGAAAGCATACCTATGCTGTAAAGGTTTAATATTGTTATTTCACGCAAATTCTAAATCATGTAAAAAGAATTGAAAATGGCTAAAATGATTAATTGGCCGAATACGGGGTTAATTATTATGTTTTTGTAGCTTTATTGAAAGTTAAATAACTTATGTGTAGGATGGTACATTTAAGAGAACTATTTTTTCAATACTTAAAAAATACTTTAAAAACTTCAGTGCATTGTAACATACACAGTTTTTAAATTTTATATTAATTTTTTTCTAAAATTCACTATTCAAAAATTGACACCCGATCGTAAAACTTTCTTCTTCGGACGCAAAGTTACCCTATATCACACACCATATATTCAGCCATTAAACATCCTGTATTTAATGGCGGATTTGATTATAAGAAAACCATGAAAAATATTTCTCACACAACTTCACGAGAAATATGATCGACATCGTTCGATCACGAATACATACGTGATTTCAGCGCGTCAAATGTATTAATTTCTTGCAAATATTGTAACTTGATTACGTTCAACAAAATCTCAACGTCGAACGTATGTACGTACGCAAAAACGACAAAGGGAAAAGCTTTCAATTGAAATCTATTATACAGTTAATTAAAACAGCAAATTCAAATGTTAAGGAAATACGTACGTCTTGGTGTCAATGGATATAAGGAAAAAATAAATCGGACGAAAAAACGGCGAGAGAGGAACAGACCGGGTAAAATAAAAAAATGGAAAAGCCGAAATGAATGGGGAATGCCGGCTAGAAAGAAAGAAAGAATAAATTTTGCGTGATAAATTTTGCAGCGAGCAATAAATTATCACAAAAAATGCTTTCGCATTTCGTGACACTGCGACAAATAATGATTTATCGAAGAAATTCTTTAATTTTATTTCAATTTCAGAAATGGCCCCAGATAAATCGTCATGGTTGAATCTACGCTTCGTAGAGAAGATTCTACGAAAGTCGGAAAGTGACAATTCAATTCAGATAATCGATATATTCTCGAAACCGGCCATGAGTAAAGGTGACAACTACAGCAGCGACATAATCAGAATCACTGTCGAATTCTCGCGTGACCAAGGCGGCCGCAAGATTACAGAGAAAAACTCAATCATCGTCAAAATCTCGCCTACAATCAAAGGTGGACATAAACTTGTAAGTTGATTTAACTTATAGAATGCTTCTAACAGAGAAGAGAAAAGAGAGAGCGAGAGCGAGAAAGAGAGAGAGAGAGAAAGGGAGAGAGAGAGACATCAAAATGTGACAGATTTCATTTTTTCGGTAGATTTATGTTTAGCAAGAAGATTAAATTATTTTTTGGTAATCAGTAATTAAAAATAAAATTATTTTGATTGATCAAATTTAAAGAAGCAAATATATTTAAAGAAAACAATCTTCAGTTATTTCAAAATGAATTTTAATTTATGAAATAAGCTTGTTATATATATGTATACAGGGTGTCTCGTACTCAATGGTACAGCGCTTGTGGGCAGGTAATGTGGAACAAACTGAACAAAAAGTCCTCTACCATTTTGCGATCTTCGTAATAGTTATCGAGATACTAATCATTTTAAAAAAAGAAAAAATTTTACATAATGGCTAAGTTTTTGCTTCACTATGATTTTATTGATCATTTTAATAACTCTAAGTCTGTTTTACGAAACTTACAGTTATTTGGAAAGACAATGGCATTAAACTTTTGCTGCATACAATTTTGAATAATTTAAACAATTTATTAAAAAAATATTTTTCTGATTTGGAATAAAATATTTTTGTTTCTACTCTTTATGTCTAATCAAATACTTGGGAATTTGTATGATCTCATATTTGTTTTTGAACAACTTTTATTTGTTAAAATGATATTTTTGGTTTAGATGAGATGTACTTAATGTACGATACACTTGTATATACTTGGCGTAAATTTTTTTTTCAATGATTATTATGTATCTCGATAACTATTGCAAAGATCGCAAAATGGTAGAAGACTTTTTTATTCAGTTTGGTTCACACTACCTGCCCATAAGCGCGGTACCACTGAATATGAGAATGTCTCAGGATTAAACAATCAAACAGCAGAAGTATATTCTAGAAATAAAAATAAGAAAAAAAATGTTATATAAAGTTTGATCACAAATGTTTTATTGCAAAATTATGCACATGATCGGAATGATACTGAATCGCATATAGTAAATCTGTTGCAGAAATAAAAAAATAAATAAACACATTTCCATACACAAAATATACACTTTTATATTCTGCGCAATGAAAAATCCATTGTTTCTTACTTCATGCTCCGTTTTATTTATGACCTTACGAGGAATTTATAACCATACTTCATATAATACTTTTTTTTAATTTCACTTGTAGGATATATAAATACAAAATTACCTTTTTAAAAAAAGAGGTAAAAAAAACGCCAAGTATACGCGTCCTCCGTACAAATGTTTCGCTATCAAAAATTAGCGTCAAAAATTTATAGTTGTTAGTAAAATAAAATAA
>NW_012049765.1:16416-29906 GCF_000956235.1 Wasmannia auropunctata
CCTTCCCTGGATGTCATTGAAAACAAGAAAGATATTTTGTTAAGTGAATACCTTGGCACGTTGTCGGTAACTATGAGGCAACTGAACTGCAAGACGCAACCGCCCACCATGGAGGAGCTAAAGGCTACCTTAAGGCAAAGGGCTGGTTATGGAATGATAACATCTTTTACGGTTTTACCAATGGCGCAGTGCTATAATACAGAGGCGAAAAATTTGGATGAGATCGTGAGCACTGGTAATCCAGGCTTAAAGAACGAGGATTATAAAAAAATAATGATAAAGAGACTTCCACTGTACGACGAGTTGGGTTTACTGGACCTCTAACGCACGTGACTTTTAATGATGTGACGTAAAACTGGAAGAGAAAAATGAAAATCGGGAAAAGAAATAATTAGCGAATTTATTAAAATTAATATAAATAAATGGAATATTGACGTGCTTTTTTTAAATAGGCATCCTTATATGTAGGAATTATTAATTAATAATAGCAGAGTTTTTAGTTTGTAAAGTTAAAAATTATGATTTCATGATATGCTCAACTTTTCTTACTAAAGTTTAAAAAAAATTCCTTTTACGTCTATATTGTATTAGAGATACCTGTATTAGAGATCCGCGTATACATATAAATGCACTTTGTCTAATTCAGCTGCGCTAATAAAAAAAATGATATCAATGATAACGAGAACAGAATGTTAATTTTATATAAACATTTATATTTATATTAATTTATATATTAACACATTTACAATTTCTCTCTCAAACTTATTGTATGGACTATACGGATGACCCATCCTTAAGTAAATTTGCGTTTGTTTACGTGGAACCGATTTGATTACATTAAAAAAATCCTGTTTTTCTTTAATTACAGATCAATCAATAATTACAACAGATAAGATAATAAGATAACATTCAACCTTTGATTCTTACCGTATTTTTTTAGCAAGAGATAATAACTCCTTTTTTTATCACGTACAAGAAATGTTTTCGATACGAGAATATTATAACAAAGTGACTGAATAAAGACAGTGTAAAAAATGTTAAAATAATGATTTGATTAATATTTATTTTTATTAGAAGAGCAATCAGCATATGTATATACATATATGTGTATATCTCATCACAAGGTCGAATACTGAATGTCTTGCTTTCTTCTTCCTTTGTCTTGTTTTTCATTTTACCTAAAAGTCAAATATAAATCTTAAATATATATAACTATATATATTTATAATAATCCACTTATCTCAATTTTTATCACAACTGTTTATTTTATATTTCAATATAATTATTAATATTTAATATAAAATCCTTTAACATTACAAATTACATATTATACGAGTATCCAGACACAAATTAAAATTACTAACTAGAAATTTTATCTTAAAATAATATTAAGTTATTGATTATTATAGTAAAATAATTATATCCTATATAAGTTATATGCAATTTTTTTTATATATGCGGAATGGTATTTGAAATACTTTTCTGTTAGTCGCTCGTATAAGGAGTCTATGATCAGAAAGAACTAGTAGTATAATAATATAATTATTTAGTTAATATTATATTACTTAATTAAGAAAAATAATATATAATGTCAAGGATGTAACAATTGTTTATCATTATTCAGTTGCGATTGATATTGAATAATGAGAAATAAATCTAAATTAATATCTTAATGATGATTTTACACTTTGAATAATCACGATTGCATACTTATTAAGTATCATTGAGGAGAACTTTGTTTGCAATTGTTATTGCAAGACAAATAATATAAATACATCCGGTAATACAACAAATATGACCAAACAGAAAACTAACTATATATTAATATCTAATGGAAAAGTTTACATTTCGACAATAGCGTAAAATGAAACATTACAATGTAAGACCAAAATTTTATAATAATATGAATTAATGTCATTAGTAAGCATCATTGAATTGACTTGCTGATAACGATTTTTCTTATCAGTTACACTATATTAGTACATATACGCCTAGTATTTGACACGAAAATGTCATGTGCTATTTAGTAGGAAAGTAATTAAATTTTCTTACGCTGGACGTGTCCCATTATTAATTTCAACAGTATGATGCATGTTTTTCCTTGGTTCTACGTGCAGCCAAAAACCCCCTTTAGGCATCAAATTAAAGCCGCCTTTATCTATCTTGAGCGGCAACGGCGTCTTTTCGCAAGTTTTCAATTCGCAACGTGCAAGCAGATGAAACAGTAAAGCTTTCGTTTCCAGCAATGCGAATCTGTTACCTATGCACATTCTGGGCCCTTGACCAAAGGGAAGATAAGCTCCGGAGCTCAACGTGTGTTTCTTCCGTTCGCCAAGAAATCGCTCAGGATCGAATTTCTCCGGTTGTTCGAAATATTTAGGATCATGATGAAGTCCGTAAACCGGTATCCATATGCCTTGTCCCTTTCTTATAGTAAGAGGCTTCATTCCTGGTAATGTCGAAGGTAATTCGAAATCTCTCACACATAATCTGTCCAATACCGGACCAACTGGATACATCCTGAGAGCCTCGTCGATTACCGCCTCAAGATATTCCATATTATTAATCGCCTCGTAAGGTGCTTGTCCGTTATTCTCTTCTAAAACCTGATCGATCTCGCTTTGAAGCCTTTCCTGCACATCCTGATTCACTGCAATTTCATGAGCGGCAAAACACATTAACGTCGAGGTGCTGTCGAATCCGCCGAAGAAGAAAATGAACGCTTGCGATATCATATCGTCGATAGTCAAATCCGTCTTGCCGTCTTTACCTCTGCTCTCCATCATCAGCTGCAACATGTCTGGTCGAACAATACCTTTTTCTTCTCTGGTTCTTATCGTAGTCTTTATAATGTCTCGGAAGAAATTCGCTATTTGCTCGCGAAGAAGTTTCAACTTAAGTATTCGCGCCAGCCAAGGTAAGGTTCTAAAGATGTAGAACTTAAGAAAGAGAAGACTTCTGAAAACGGTCACTTCCTTACCGTACACATAAAATTCGTTCTTCGGATTTCTCATGGAATCTACAGAGACGCCAAAGGCGCAGGAAGCGATCACGTCATTTGTATATCTCGCGAAAATATCTTTCATTTCCATTGTCCTCTTCTCGGATGGTAATTGCGCCAAGTAATTAGCGAAGTCAATGCCGTAATTCGACATCAGTTTGAACATACTTTTCATCTTACTGGACGTGAAGGCCGGGCTCAGTATAGATCGCGTCTCCCGCCACCTCTCGCCGCGAAGAGAGACGAGATTCTTGCCGAAAAACGGATCTTGGGTCTCATCGATGAACTGACGATGATCCATGAACATGTCAAAATGTTTCAGTGTGATAGCTTTAATAAGCTCGGGATCGCGAAGCACTACGAGTGGTTTCGTCAAATCGTATATGCCGACGTACTTGGCGTCAGGGTGTAAATCGTAAGTCGACTTGATAAGATCGACCATGGATTGACGACGGAGGAAAATCGATCCCATGTTTCCCAGTAATGGCAATGGTTTTGCACACGGTATTTCATGTTTTTGGAAGAAATTCAAATTCTTGAAGAGGAAGTAATACAGACCCAAAGTACCCGCTATCACCGACAAGACGATCACATATATCATACTGACAATTGTTTACGCAATCAAACTGAATTCACGAAAGAAGGAAATTTATAAAAATAATACTGTTTAAATATTAATTTTGTATTTTCAACAACACGTCAAGTTGCAACGACGCTCTGCTATCAACTGCCGCGCTGCGATAACTAATCTTTCTGTTATATATAGTACGCGTCATATGGAGGGACCAGTTGCACACTATGTAATGCGTAAAGTTATTCCCAGACTATGGTTGTCACTTTCTAAGAAGTATTGTGTCGGATATGCATTATAGTGTTCTGCCGGAAGGTGATCATCAATTTTGATCACGCTATACATACATTATATATAGACACATAAATTATAAAAAACAATTAAAACATTTTGTATTAAGATAATGACTTGTAATTAATTAATTTCTATAGACTTTTTCGATTCTAATGTTATTTTTTTCAAATATTATTTTTATATTTGTACATAGATTCATTTTTGTTTCCTTTATGTAATTGTTTGTCTAAATTATTTTTAATTTGTTTGAATACGTTTTTAACTTTTAATGTAAAAAAATTATGAAAATAATATTTGCTACAAAAATTACACAGGGACGCAGTGGAGAAATATAATTAATTACTATAATAACAAGTTATTTACATCACAAAAGAAACAATTTGCATTTCAATATAATCAATAATAACACAATGACAAATGAAATAATATTCAATTCATTAATTGCTTTTATACTCTCCTTTTTGTTGTTGAGAAGCATATAAGAGATAAGATAACTATTTATATGTATAATAGGTATAGAAATGTTACTACGTATAAGAGATAAGATGACTATCTATCTATATAAGGATAAAAATGTTTCTAATACAAATATACCGTATTTTTTAAAATTTGCAGTAATATATATAAATATCTTCTTGTTGGATAATTAAAGAAGAAATGTTTCATTTCGTGTACATTTTGATTTTGTTATTTCCATTTCATTTTTATTTAACGACATTATGTTATATGAAAACATTTAATTATATTTTGGCTGAACTTTTGTAAATCATATTTTATTTTCTTATATCAAAAATATCAAATTTTAAAATTGTTACGTATTTTAAGAAATTTGAGCGAATTTTCAAATTTACAAAATTACAAATTAAAATTTATTTTTCTTTAGATCAATGTTATGTTGGGACGTTATTAATTAATAAAATAGCAGAAATTTATTTTTCTATATTAAAATGTCTTTTATTTTTAAATTTTTAAGAAATTATAAAAAAATATAAACATTTTCTTACATTTGGTTTGTTCCATTGATAAAATTAGGTAGAAAAGTATGACGCATATTTTTTCTTGGTAACATCAAAGAAAAGTATCCTGTAGTCAGAAATTATCTTCAAGTTTCATATTTAAATCGTCATTAGCAATCTTGAGTAATATTGCCATCTTGCCACATGTTTTCAGATTGCAACGAGCCAATAAATGAAAGAGTAGACTCTTTGTCTCCTGCAACGCGAACCTTGAACGCATTCTATGACTAATTGTAAGACCAAAGGGAAGATAGAAACTCCGCAGTTGATAATATTCTTCTTACGTTCATCAAGAAATTATTAAGGCATAGAACATTTCTTCGATTCCTTAAAATAATTGAATAATTGAGGTCGAAAAACGCCAACACAGTACAAAGCGGATCTTGATGTTTCCATATAATATTAGTGTGAATTTTACAATTTTCGGTTCATTTAACGATTCACACCACGTGGCTGCAAATCGCGTGCTTCTCCGCAGCTCCGAACCGAATAGTATGTAATATCATGTAGTAGTATGTAATTAAATTGCCGAAGGCAATCTAATAAATCGATACTCAAGGCATCTATTTTAAATCCTACTTGACGCTCACTTGCATCTAATAAATCCCCCCTCCCTCGCGACGTCAAATAAATGCTAACTTGCATCTATATGAATCGTTCTCACCGAATCTGTAAAGAAATTTATTGCAAAAAAATATCACCCCATGTTCTCAGCCAGGAATCGAGCCACAGGGATCTCCACGTTTGCCGGACGGGCGTCCTGCTTTTGGACCACCGAGGCATGTGATAACATTTCCCATGAGAACGTGGGGTGATACTTTTTTGCAATAAATTTCTTTACAGATGCGATAAGAACGGTTCGTATAGATACAAGTTAGCATTTATTTGACGTCGCGAGGGAGGGGGGATTTATTAGATGTAAATGAGCATCAAGTAGGATTTAAAATCGATGCTTTGAGCATCGATTTATTAGATTGTCTTCGGCAATTTAATTTTGATATTACATACTACTCGGTTTGGAGCTGCGGAGAAGCACGCGATTTGCGGCCACGTGGTGTTATATGAACCGAAAATTGTAAGATTCGCACTAATATTATATGGAAGCACCAAGATATCCGCTTTATACCGTGTTGGCGTTTTTCGAGCTCAATTGTTGTCAACATTCCACGGTCTTTCCTGATACTTAATTAATAAAATAATGTTAAAGTTTATAAACCGTATCCGTATGTTTTGTTCTATCTTAAATTGTTTTAATTTTGGTAAAGCTAGAGGTAGTTTGAAGTCTTTACGCAATGTATCCATTACTTTTATAGTTCGCTTTGAGAGTTTTGTTAATCAAAATATAAATATTCCATATATATGTATACTGTTGATTTGTTAACTGCTTCATAAGATGCTTGTTTTTATTCGTTTCTTCCAAAATTGAATTAATCTCTATGAAATTTTTCGTGTTCTAGTTTATCGCAGTTTCACGAGCAACAAAACGGTACTGAAATCACCAAAAAAAACCTGATTGCTTGTGCCATATCTATATAGGTATAATCATTTCTGCTTTGCTCTTTTGACTCTTGCAATCATCAATTGCATTGTCAGGACGGTACACTATTATTATATTCTTGGTTTTAAATAATGGTTTTTATGAGATTTTAAAAGACATTTGCTATTTTCTGACAAATAAATTTATTAATTGTGTCAGGGCAAGCTTTAAATATATTTAACTTTATTAAAGTAATATTAAAACACAATAGCTTCTTTGCCAGATACATCAAATTTATTTTAATTATAATTTTTTCATTTTATTTTATATACCTTTTCATTTTGTTCCTTTAATAATAAAATCTTAATATGCATAAGTTAAGTGTTTCTGAATAATATAAGAGAAAGCACCGATATCTTCTATTTATAGAAAATAAAATATGATAAAAAATTTTAATCATGAATTTTTTTGCTCACTATTATACATATATATCACCACTATTTTACTAAATATAATATATAATATATAATCATATGTATATCATATAATTTTGTTGAAATTGAAATTAAATGTTTCATTTATTGTAATTTTCTTATTTATATTTATTTATTTATTAAATGCTTTTATATTGTGTTGTTAACGAAAGTGATCCCAAAGTACAACGTTATTCATTAAAAGCTAATTCGACCTATACCTACTGTTGCATTAGCATAATCTAGACTGCGTTCAATTTTCACGCTTTTGGCGCTTACAGCGCTCACAGAATCATTTTATCCTTATTATTTATCAAACATTAAACAAGGACAAATCATGCTTGTAGCGCGTAAGCGTTACAACGGAATGCAGCCCTAATATAGCGTTCGATACACGTCATCACTTATGTAAGTAAATAAGGATGATCACATTGATCACAAGTATGTCCGTTGTTGTTGGCACGATAAATTTTTAAATAATTAAGACAAAGGTATGTACATTTTGTTCGATGACAGTTATTGTTTACTTAACATTTTTAAATATCACATTATCTATGCCTTTTATTAACGATATGTAAGGTTCATATTTTGATCATTCATATTGATTAACAGCATGAATTAATTTATTAGGAAATTATAAGATTGAATAATAAAATTGCGTTAGATTGTCCCTCATAACTTTGACCATGGCCAGTCGTAATGGCAATAAAGACATTGTGGCAATGGATAAAAGACCCTATTGATCAAAACTGTCCGCATTGATAAACTAATTCGTACAATCACTGCAGATAACTTTGTAAATTTGCATATACTTTTATATCATTTTGTATAATTTTTTCTATTAAATTGTATACAAATCTATATAATATATATACATAATAATATAACATATATTGTTTACATATTGCATACTGTATATATAATATACACTGCAATATAATGTAAAATTTATTTGTGATTGATCTTGTGATAAAATAATATTGTATTCTTTATTTATCTATTCTTTATTCGCAGTCTCATATAAATTCTTACGTTTCGAATGCTTTTATTATTCAATTGCGTTCATGTCTTTACATTGTAATTTAAACCAATACGTTTAGTTTCTGTTCTGAATCGCAGGGTGCCTGTTCTCTCTCGGTACGACACTCAACCAGAAACCGCCTTCGATCCGCATTGAAAATCCGCCCTTCTGTAACTTTACAGATGTCGAGGTCTTCTCGCACGGCTTTAACTGGCAACGAGCCAGAAGATGAAAAAATAAAATTCTCGTCTCCAGTAACGCGAACCTATTGCCGATGCACATCCTCGGGCCTAATCCAAACGGATAGTAAGCGTCAAGATTACACTCTCCTTCAGCCTCACCGAGGAATCTCTCAGGCTTGAATTTATCCGGCTCTGAAAAGTATTTAGGATCATGTTGAAGCCCATAAAATGGGATCCAAACTAACGTTCCCTTCTTCACAAGATACGGTTTTGCATCCGGCAATGCAGCGGGCAGCTCGAAATCCTTCACACACAATCTGTCTGTCATTGGTTGTACCGGATACTTTCTGAGCGACTCACTGATCACAGCGTTCAGATACTTCATTTCATTGATTGCCTCGTAAGACGGTTGGCCATTCGTCTCTTCCATAACCTTGTCGATCTCCTTCTGCAGCTTTTCTTGAACGTCTGGATTTACAGCGATTTCGTGCGCCGCGAAGCTCATCAGGGTCGAGCTGGTCTCGAAACCAGCGAGGAAAAAGATAAACGCCTGCGACGTCATGTTTACGATGGACAACTCTCTTCCCGGTTCTCTTTTACCTTTGCTCTCCATCAGCAGCTGGATCACGTCCGGGCGTGTGACACCTTTCTCTTCTCTGAGCCTCATAGTGTCGGCTACTAGATTTATAAAAAATTCGTTAGTACGATCGTCTAGTAACTTGAGATTCAACAGACGTATGAGCGTTGGCATGTGCTGGTACATCAGAATTTTTATAAGAGCGATTACGTCGAAGTTCGTCGCTTTTTTGCCAAAAGTGTAGAATTCGTTCGTCGGGTTCCTCATCGAGTCCACGTTAATGCCGAAGGCGCAGCTAGCGATCACGTCGTTGGCATACCTCGAGAATATTTCTTTCATTTCCATGACGCGCTCGTCCGACGGCACGTTCGTCAAGTACTCTGAAAAATTCACAGCGCACTCGGATATTAACTGACACATGGCCTTCATTTTGCTAGCTGTGAAAGCGGGACTCAGAAGCCCTCTGATGTCGCGCCACTTGTCGCCACGAAGAGCGAACAAGTTCATCCCGAAGAGAGGATCCTGAGTTTCATTGCCGAAGAAAACGTGATCGTGAAAGGCGTCGAAATTTTTGATACCGACGAATTTGATCAGTTCAGGATCGCGGATCATCACGAACGATTTCGTGAGCTGAAAGGCACCAACGTATTTAGCGTCGGAATGTAAATTGTATATTTCTTTAATTGCATCGGCAAAGCTCTTTGGACGCACAAAAATTTTCCAAAGATCTTCTATCAATGAATATTGTTTTGCATGTGGAATTCCGTGCTGGCGAAACACATTCGAATTTTTGCGAGACGAGTAGTAATAAATCGCGAATATGCCGGCTAATATCGATAAGGCTATCGTCCAGTACTCCATGATGGACGTTTAATCAGAATATCTGATTACTTCTAGATAAAGTTAAGCACCCGTTTGTTATAATATCACTGTTCGTAGTTACACGAGGCACTTTTGGATTGTGTAATTCAGTATGTTGAGTGTACAATATATTAATTGATGTGTATTTTGTGTATCAAAACAATCTGCTCGTTTGAAATTCTCGTATATGACTGCCCGTACTGAGATAGAATTATTTGTTAAATAGCTCGTTGCAGCTTCATGATATCATCTAAGAGAATTATGTAAGAGAGAAGGAAGATGAGTGGGCGAGTGAGAGAGGGGGAAGAAGAGGGAGAGTGCGTGCCCGCGCGCTCGCGCATGCGTGTGTCAACGGGATTGTAATAATAAATGAGATATTGAATTACAATGACGTATAAATAATAAAGCTAACGCTTAAATGACATATTCTTTTTATACGTAATTCGCAGATTGAGCATTTATTTTTTCTGAATATTCTATATAATTGATCACTTAGTAATCTTGCTGGTAAAGTTTGTTTTTCATTAAATATTCTTTTCTCAGAACAAAATTCAAAAATAAGTTTTATATTATAAAAAAAAGTATTTGCTGCATTGAAAGTTATTTTTATTTAATTGCGTAAGACTTAATCGCATCTAACGATTGCAAAAGTATAACGTCGAATATAAAATAAATGACTTAAGAATCTTTAGATAACACATTTCTGCAATCAAAATATATATTATGCATAATTTTAAAAAATTCTTTCAATGGTTCTTATACAAGATATCTCGAAATTTGCGAATCAAAGTAGGTATTATAGTAAGAGAGTTCTTAAAAAACATGAAAACGACAAAAAGTCAAATATCTAACAGAAGCTAATTCATGTCATAACGTCTCTCATTTCTCGATCAGTTTGATCATAAAATTATTTAAAAAATCATAAAATTTCCATAAAGAAAAAATGATTTAATTTTGTCCACATTTTTAAAAACTATTTATTTTAATTGAAAAAATCACAACATTTAAGTATGCAAGGACCCGAATGGAAGTTTAATAGAGGTAGAGATGCTAGATTCAAGACATTTTTTAACGTCTCCCATTTCTCAATTATTTTAATTGTGCGGAATGTAATCCTAATTAATTTTCTGTTATTATATTTATTTTCGGTTTTCTAAATTTCCAAAAAAATGTTCTCTCCCTTTGCAGCTTCATGTGACAGGCCTCTTCAACGATGACGAGACATCCGAAATACTGAACAAGACGATCTCCGATATGGCGTCTATACTGAAATGTACGATCATTACCAAGCAAAAATTGTGACCATTTTTAATCAAATTGCCACAAAGGATGCTCAACGATTATTTGTCCACTATAACGTTTAACGTGCTGTTAAAGAAACTAGGTCTAGGATATTTTAATTCTATGCTTGTCCGACTATTATTACAGATTGATTAGTGCTGGATTGATTAATTAGGATCGGCGCGGATGGTAATATCTATATATTTAAATCTTTGAGTCCGGTCACAGAGCCTAAGTTTTATTCAAGTATATATTATACACGAGAATACGTCCTTGCGCGTCAATGTTTACCAGTCGATCGTTACATTCTCTCGCGATCGGTCGTTTAACTTAACTTTCGAGAGCTTGCTCCCTTTTATCATTGTATGTGTAAATTTAAGTCCTAACGACGGACGTTACTCTTTCCTTATCTGCGCGTGCAGCTTACAGTAATCGTTTAGAGATTTTTATTTGTATTAATCTATTGCGTACAGTACTATGTTCTATGTATTATTAATTTGCTCGATACAAAAACATTATGAAAACTGCAACAATTTAATAATTTAATATTTCTGAAATTTCAAGCGTTATGCTCTCATTTCGCCAAAGAGCCTACTTGCCTCGAGTATTTGTTTCTGTGCTTATGCTTTATCACCATGTATACCATGCATTTTTATGTTACCGAACAGCTGAGTGGGTTACTTTAAAATGTAACTTTGTGAAAAAAATCGCAGCGACTTGCATTTTTTTTCAAATTAAAGAGAAAGGTTCGAATTTTATGACGCTACAAACGGCAACTCAGAGAAAAATTTTAGCAAGTCCGTGCATTCTGTCACACTTTGCAATTTTCATTATGGCAAACATGTTCTCAGATATAAGAGTTGACAGTAGCAGAGGTGCATTATATATAAAATCAATCCATAGTACCTTAAAGTAGAGATTTTAAGCTTTAATTTAAAAAAAAGTTCATTATCCTACGATGATTTTTTGCGGAGTTATCGTCAGCCAAGTTGGCCAATTTTTGCCCAAAATTTTTTATACTATAATTTTATTGAGCAGTGTATAAATATGATATGTTATTAATTTGTCGATTTGTCATAACTGTAAACATAGTTTATATTTATTTTGGGTTCCGCATATTAATTAATTAAATTCTTTTCTCTTTTCCATCTCTAAACTATTCATTTGTGATTTTACTACGTTATATTTCGAGATCTACAATGCCAAATGTGTTTTTCCAAAAATTTTTTATTTAAATTTTAATTTGGAACAATTTTTTTTTTGAAGTCATCTTGTGTCATTATAATTGACATGATATAATTGTGACATTTTTTAAAGTAAAGTTTCCAAATTTAGACTTTGCGTCTTCGCAATATTTTCGCACGCAGAAGGAAAATAAAATTTTTATTATGCAATTCAAATCTGCAAACTATCGATTTGGACTACTTAGAGGTTGATCGCGGTTCAACCGTTATTGAGATCCGAAATCTCGGGTGCTTGCAATTCGGCGGAATGTGTAAATAGACCCGGTCTCACGCATACTCTTTAGCGCCGAAACACAATCGTGTCTTTTGATTATAGGAGATCTCACCAGGGTTGGGTAAATTAATTTTTTTTAAATTAAGTTAAGTTAAAGTTAACAATCTAAAAATTTAACTTAGTTAAGATACAAGTTAGACTATAATAAAATTAATTGAGTTAAAAGTTAAGCTAATAAAAAAAAAGTAATTGAAAAGTTAAAGTTAAATTTTTTCATTTTATAATTTTAGGGTTTCTAAATAAAATATATATTTGTCATACTTATTTCTGTCGAGCCGCGGAAAGAGGACCGATTTCAAAGGACTTCTCTTCCAATGTGATTTAATGCACAGAAGTTCCGCGAACAGTGATTCCTTCCCGCGGCCAGACTATATATTTATTATATTACAATTGCCTTGATGTGTGTTCTCAAAATTGAGTTTGAAGACACTAACTTAGACATGTATTTTATTTTGGGTTTACAAGAAGCACTAAAAATGTAACTTCAAGAAAGTTGGATCAAAAGTTAAAAGTTAAGAGCCTAAAATGTAACTAACAAGTTTAAGTTAAATTAAAATTATTTAACTTTTTAACTTAACTTTTATCTTTTTAACTAGGCACTACCCAACCCTGGATCTTACCCTTGGATCCGATATCAACGTCCTACATAATAGGTCCTATGTAAGAGGCCGCGGCTCGCGGCGATAAGTTTCTCAATTATAAAGTCGCCTGTACTTGTCTCTTATCGTATGTACATAATATACACGCGAGCCCGTGTGCAAGTGCAAGGACAACTGCACAATTGCGCGATACAAACTACTTAACTTACAAACAATTTGTGCGAAATTATCGTCGACGTTATATCTACCGAACGTGGGTGCAATACTGCGTGTAGCGTCGAAAGCACGACATCGGGCACCGAGTAATTCCACGGTGTCGATTTTGGCTCGCTCGACGCACACCGGCCGGAATGTATCTGTTAGAATCAACCTCTCACCCGCCCCGAGGAATATCCAGGTATGATTTTCCATGTCGTTAATTTGCCACGAAGAGATGACTCACTTAGAGATGTAAAAAAACGTTTTTTTCTAATAGAAAAAAACATTAGGAAAAAACCGTGTTTTATTTCATTGAAAAAATACAAATTTGTTTTTTTTTCTAATTCCGATAGCACGACTAATTAATTGTAAATAGCAATTATATAATTATATTATTAATTTTAATGCGATCTACATTTAA
>NW_012049765.1:29926-40116 GCF_000956235.1 Wasmannia auropunctata
ATTGGCTTTCTCGTTCTGCGTAAAGGTTAAAATGATAATTTAAATATACTATCTATAAAATAAAAAAATTAAAAAAAATTAACTTACATTAAGCAAAATATAGATATTAAATAGATGACTGAAAAAAAAAAAAAACAAAGCTTATGTTTTTTTCTTCACAAAAAACGTATTTTATAAAAAAAAAACTATCTGGTTTTTTTTCTATTTACATCTCTAGGCTCACTCTCTCGGGACAGTGGCAAATTCGTTGGCTCGACAAAAAAAATAACAGTCCTTCTGCCCCGCCTCATTATCCCCCTCCGAAGCCATCATCTTCAGCAAATTTGGCTAAATCGACCGTGTTTTTTACTTTGTGCAGAAAAAGGAATCTCCTAGCGTTCGGAATTATTCTGATCTGTTGCCATGCCTGGGCGATTGAGACAGACGATAATTGTAAGTGTTCATCTCCTCTAACATTTCTCTCTCTCTCTCTTTCTCTTTCGGAAGATGTACACTGAATAATGTTTCGCCAGAAATATATTGCCTTTTTTTGCAATAATATCACGTCCCTGTATCCGGTCTATTTTTGAACAGTCTACTTTTAAGCTGCCTAATTTGAACATTCTATTTTTCAGCCGTCTGTTTTGGATATTTATTCCTTCGTGGAAGGATTTTTGATAAAAAAGATTTTAGACATTATATAATTGAATAAGTCTATTTATGAATGGGATTTGTTTTCGCGCGGTCTATTTCTCATCAATATCAATTTCCACTCTCCGCAGAAATGTTATATTTTGCGCTTTTTTTTTTTATAGTTCTGTAAATTCTCTTGACAACGATAATATTCCATCTTGAATACTGTCGCATCAACGATCATTGTTATTCAATATAGAATATTCAATATGTCGTTAACATTCATATGTTTAACGCTGATTATACATAACGCATATATTCAGTTGTAGGGACCGCGTTTAAAACACACTTAGAAAAAGATCTCGATCAGAACTTAAGGTCCTTGCGAAAAGGAGGCTCAGGAATTCCGGATCCGTTCATCAAGGACAAGATATCCTTCGAGCTTGATGCGGGTATAATAAAGTGCGTATCAGTGTGACTTTTGAAGTGAACGCGCGTTGACTGCGAGCGCGTTAAACCAATATATATCACCCCTAGGCCGACAAAGAATGTCATCACAATTATATTTTTCAATCGATATTTCTTACTTTCTAAATTGTTGTCATATATTATTGCGGTAGATTATATGTTCACACTGAAAGAGAGGTGTGTACTTTAATACTACAGTGTGGCCGCGGGCATATTAATTTAACGTGTGTCACGCTATGTCTCGACACGACAGGCACGTCTCGGCACGTCAACGTGCTAAAAGAAAACGATATCTCGTAATTAGGAACGTACGCCATACGGAACAAAGTTTAATAACTGCAATTTCTTTATTTTTCTCGTCGTACACCTCAGGTTTTATGGGCTTCTCTCGAATGTCAATGTGACTGGCTTGTCCACCAAAATAGTCAACCGTGCTGATATCAGACCATTAGAATTGCGGGCCGAAGTGAACTTGACTTGGCCGTTAGTCAATGCACGTACTGGTAATTATGGTATAAACGGTAGCGTTGTTTGCTTCCCACTCAATGGAAAAGGAGAGATGAAGTAAGTATTTTTCTAAAATTTTTTCGAGAGAAGTTATTTATAATTATTATATTATTTCGCAACGAGAGTTCGCGATTTTCGAATACCCACGTATATAGTACACAAAAAGGGATCTCGCTGGCAATTTTTGCGTTCTATTAATTTGTCAGTATAAGAGACGGAAGAAATTAAATCTGCGCTTTCAGCGAAAGTGCATTAGTTTCAATCATTATTACAATAATATACTAATTATCTTTACCGCGTCGTGATTAAAATATAAAATAATATGTTTATTGTCGTACCTTAATTATATTACGATGAGAGAAAGATCGTTCCGATCTGTCCTCATGAAGAACGTGCGATTCTTTCATTCCGCGTGCTTCATCTATGTACACATTTAAATACAATGCTTGAAATACGCATGTGAAAGAAATGCGAGCTTCACGGGGATGACTGACAATAAGTTGGCTATTTTTCATTCAGGCGCTTTCATGACTTTATCAAGTGACGCCGACAAAGTGTGCGTTATTAATTCGTGACTGATTTTATAATGTGTGCCTCGCGCGAAACACGCGATCGCGCCGATCTCGCATTCAGCCTTCTTACGGTAGTCATAAGCGTCCCTTATAGAACGCGAAGCTCAATCGAGATTGCTTTGACGGAAATTTAAACACGGACTTTTTTTCCTGGAGATTTAAATAATTCATCATTCCGCTATTAAATTCAACGATAAATTTGTATTTGTACAGATCTCTTTAACGCACTCAAAATCAGGAAAGGAGAAATCTTTGTGTGGTAGCGTTTATTTAAGATTTAAAGTAATTAATTATTTTATTGTTAAATAGTCCTTTTTTATAATTAATATTCTATTCAAAATTACAATACACAAGGACACATTTCTTTTTGATAATTTAGAATAAGTTTTTTTAAATAAAAATTTAACGTCATAAAAAATTTAAAGCTAAAAAGGCGCATTTAGCGAGCGTACTATCATCAGCTCTACTGCAATTGCATTCTATTCGTGTTTGGCGTCTAATGAGAACGATAACAGTATATTGACGCAACAGCGCTAAACAGCACTGACAGCGTGACCAAAAAGAAACGCGTCTACGTATTACATATATCTATACAGGGTGTTCCAAAATTTGCGAATCAAAATATTACAGAAAGTCTTCAAAAAATTAAGTGCAAAACGAATTTGTAAATTTTTAATTTAAGCAGTAGTTTTTGAGATATAAGAGTTTAAATTTAGCCGATTATAGATTACGATTAAACGGAAACATATCCGTGAATGCGTCGATAGTGTTAGTGGTCGCGCACTTCACGCGACTACTAATCTATAATTAAATACTAATTTATAATTGGCTAAATTGAAACATTTATATCTCAAAAACTATTGCTTAAAATAAAAATTTACAAATAATTTTTTTATTTAATTCTTTGAAGACTTTCTTGCTATGATATTTTGATTCGCGAATTTTGGGACACCATGTGTATTTAATTTTCAGTGCAACCGTGCGTAACTTCACATTTACAATTGACACAACGTTAAAATTAAAGGGTCTTCAACATATTCAAATTAAAAGTATGAAAATGGAACTTTCCTTGAGAGCATTAGAAGTAAGTAATTAAGCTTACAATTTTGATTAATTCTCTTCTGCCTTTTGCAGTGGCGATCCTCAATTACTCGCATCTAACAATTGCACAATTAATGTCAAATATAAAATAAATGACTTAAACGTTTTTAGATAACATTCTTCTGCAAACAAAATATGTATACATAATTAAAAAAAATTCTTTTAATAGTTCTTATACAAGATATCCCGAAATTCACGAATCAAAATACTATAAGCATAAAAAAGTGCTAAAAAAAACATGTTATAAAGATATTTGTCATTTTTTACGTTCCGAGCAGTAGTTTTTGATACAAAAACGTTAAAGGCTGTCTAATTACAGATTACAGTTAAACGGCCGTGAGTCAGGCAATTCTTTTAACGGCTAATTTGTGTATGATATTGTGTATAATATTCACTGAAAAGTACGAATAAAGTATGGCGATAATATGAATTAGAATAATGACACACCATGAAGTTGCATTCAAGTGACATACATTATTAGCCATTTCTCTTTTCACTACAATATTTCTAATTATTTAAATTTTCTATTTATCTTTCAAATTAAACTTATCCTTATCCTTATTGCAACTCAAATCTTATTGATATTTTCTATAAATATACAAATTAGCTTGTATAAATTAATAACATACTAATAATATATTTCCGATGAAATTGTGAAATTTGTGACGTTTACATCGATGCGCGACTTGCAATAAAGGGCCATTTAACTGTAACCCGTAAGTGGTCGATTTTTAAACTATTATATGTCTCAAATTACTTTGTAAATTGCTCGGTCCAAAAATAAATGTGGCAAATGCTTTTATAACTTATTTTTTTGAAAACCTTCTTGCAGAAATATTTTGATTTGCGATTTTCCAGATGCGCCGTATATCTCTCAAAATAAATTTTAATTAAATATAGGAAATAAAAAAGAAAACAACAAAAAAGTCAAATATCTAATAAAAACTGATTCAAGTTATAACGTTTTGCATTTCTTAAATTTGATGCAATTTGATTATACAGAATGTAATCCTAATTTATTTTCAACAACTGATTATAAAATCTTTCCAAATTTTCAATCAAATTTTCTTTCCTTTCAATTCTACATTTTAAACATTAAATTTTTTCGTATTAACGCCCTATCTTTCATGTAAAAATATGAATTTATATTACAATTTTTGTCACCTCATACATATTTAATTTTTTAAATCATAAACATAATTTATTAATTTGTAATTGTAATACGTTAGTTAGTAGTGAAATTAATTTCTTGATTAAATCAATAATTATCCGACAAAATTGCCATTTGTACGATATTGAATTAAAATTCCCACGTCGTTTCTTGCCTTCTATGGTATAATATGGTATAAATTCACAATCAGTCGCCACTGCTGCTGGCAGAGATATCGATCTTTTGCAAACAGCCACTATAGAAAAAATTCGAAAAATATACAACTCACTTAAAATTAGCTAAAAAATTTATTACTGCGCTTCCACAAACTTATTGATTAATAAGTATATGTATTTATATTGTTAAACAATATATATTAAAGTAACAATGTAGATAATAAAAAGATTAAGCAGAATAAAGAAATAAGTTTACTACGAAAGTAGTCGATTACTTTAATCATGACATTTCCATGAAAACTGATTTAATTTTTACCACGTCTTGATAAATTATTTATTTTAATTGGAAAAAATTACAAGAAATTTGAAACGACGTGAATAAAAGCTCAATAGAGATAGGGAAGCTAGATTCAAGTTATAACGTCTTTCATTTTTCAATCACTTTGATTGTGCGGAATGTAATCTTAATTAGTTTTCTGTTACTAATTATTTTCGTTTTGCTAAATTTGCAACAAATTTTTTTTTCCTTTTGCCCGCAGCTTCACGTGACAGGTCTCATCAACGACCAGATATCTGAGGCATTGAGCAAGATGATCTCCAACTTGGTGTCTAAACTCATCAATAATTACCAAAAAATAATTGGAGAAAACACTATTAATTTAATCGTCATGAATAGAATCAACAATTATCTGTTAACTGTAACGATCATCGAGCTGATGAAAAAACTAGGTGATCTAGGTATTCTCTAGAGTTCAGTTTTATAGTTGTTCGACTATTGTTATTATATTGTAATTCATTAGTACTGGATTTTATTAATTAGAATCAGTGTAGATGCGATGGAGATATAGATTTAAGCCTTTGAGTCCGATCAGAATTCTAGTTTTATTCAAGTATACATATGTTTTAATTTTTATACGAGAATACGTCCGTGCGCGTCAGTGTTTTCCAGCCGAATCGTTACATGTTCTCTCGCGATCGGTCATCTGACTTGTCTTTCGAGAGCTTGCTTTGTCTTACCACTGTTCGTACAAATACATTTAAATTTTAAAGCTCTGATGACGTTGCTCTTTCCTTAACTGCGCGTGCAGCTTAGAGTAATTGTTTGGAGATTTTTATTTGTATCAATCCGGCGCATACAGTATTATTAATTTGCTCGATACAAAAACGTTATAAAAATTGCAATTTAATAAATCAATATTTTTTGAAATTTCAAGCATTATGCTCTCATTTCGCCAAGGAACCTGTGTGCTTTGAATGTTTGTCTCTGTGTTAACGCTTTATACCTAACAGCTGAGCAGGTCGGTGAACCCGTCAGCGTGAACACTTCTATCTTTCTTACTATTCTCACGAATTTTCAACGCGGATTAAATTTAATTAAATTGCAACTGGAGTAGTAGCGACTCAAAGGTAATTTATCTTTTTACATTATTTTTTATACTATTAAGATTAATATATTTTAATATTTCCGATCGTAAGGCACGCAGAAGTAGAAAAATAAAAGCACTTTTATTATGCAATTCAAATCCAAGCTGTCAATTGAGCCTATTAGTAGAGCCTAGAAGTTGATCGGTTTAGCCGTTATCGAAATCCGAGAATCTCTGGTACTCGCAACTTACCGGCTCGTGTAAATAGACTCGATTTCACGCGTACTCTTTAGCGTCGATCGTGTCTTTTGATTAGGAGATTTCATGGATCCGACGATCTACATGTAAGTTTTTATATAAGGATCGTGGCTCGCGGTAAGTTTCTCAATCACAAAGTCGCCCGTACTTATATTGTCTCTTATCGTACATAATGCACACGAGTCCGTGTGCAAGTGCAAGGACAATTGCACAATTGCGCGCGACACAAACGACTTATAACTTACAAACGATTCGTACGTAATGATCGCGGACGTTACACTTACCGAACGAAGGTGCAACATTACATGTATGTACTTATATAGTGTCGAACGCACGACATCACGCGCCGAGTAATTCCACGGTGTCGACCTGTCGACTTTGGCTCGCTCGACGCACACCGGCCGGAATTGTGTCTACTAAAATCTACGTCTCGCCCGCCCCAATTTACTATACTTATTTTCTTTTGATACATACAAAGCATTTAAATGTCGAATCGAGCAAAATAAAAAAAAATAATTTTTATTTAATTATTGGTTAAGATTTTGTCTTCTTTTTTAACATCCCAGACAGCACAGATAATGAAAAAAGAACTCAGTTATATGTAATTAATTCTGAGTTTATTTTCAGATGCAAAAAGAGGTCTTTTTTTAAAAGGGATTCTTTTTGCACCTGAAAATGAACTCAGAATTGATGACATAAAACTGAATACATTAGTGAATTCTTTTGGGCTCTGTGTACTGGGATGTTACTTTTTAATTAAGATTTTCTAATATCAAGTAAAGTTTCTTAAGCAATAGCTAAAATATTGGCTGTCATTAATAGAGATCTCGTTCTATATCATGAATGCAAAGTAATTGAAACAAGACAGCTATTTTACTCTGTTTATTGTTCTGTTTGTTTCTGTCTATCGCTTATTCTCTATTATATACGTAGTGCGGATTAATCAATACTCTTATAACTCTTAATTGAGGAATTCTAACCAACGCTGTGCACCAAGACAATTTATGTCAAAGAATTTCAATTAAAGTACATCAGAATCTAAATCTATTATTAAAAAATCTAATAGCTTTAATTATATAACATCGAGTGCAATGCAAGTATTTGATTGCGTTCAGCCAAATTTTAAAATCCCGAGATTTTTTACGTGAAAAGGAACATTTATATTATTTTCCAATTTTTAAACTTAAGTACATACACACGTAAAGTCAGTTTATCTGTCAAGCAGTTTTTACAATACATAATTACATTATTATTAAAATTATGCAATGTAAATCACATTAATATGTACCTAATAATTTTTGATGATAAATAAGATAGACGTGCAAATAAAGCGAACAAGAAAAAAGTGAAGAGTGGAAAAGAAAGAAAGAGATAGATAGATTATAGGTAGATAGATAGATAGATAGATAGATAAATAGATAGATAGATAGATAGATAGATAGATAGAGAGAGAGGGAGAGAGAGAGCGAGATAGAAAGTAAAAGCTATAACATAAATACATAACACTTGCAATAAATCTATAAGTCATGTCTTGGTTATTTATGTTTTCTATTTGAGAATAAAATATTTCATTTTAAGTCTAAAATTTTTTACATTATAAAACTCAACAACAACCTGTTTACCTAATATCGCACATTCTTAATTAGATTAATTTTTACTTCCTTAATTTAATTAATAATTACATGGTCAAATAAATTTTGCACACGCAACTGCTAGAATGTACGATAGTTTCATCTAAACACGAGTGATAACGGGTGGGAGAACTGCGAACATGGGTGAACGATACTATTCGGTATAATAGAATAGGGATAACTTCTCATTTCTCACTCAGAGATAGTCCGATAAACATTAAGTGCTACAATAATACGTGACCACAGGACGGACATTCTGTTTAAGGTAAACTACATTACACGTTTTCGATGTTTTCAGTGTAGGTAGTGTGAATACCTAAAATTAATAAATTAATAAAATTGACTATTTATCTCAATTACCAATAGAAGTCTCTATTCAATTACTGAAGTCAAGTCTTTGCTCAAGTTATTTAGCTTCAAACTATATTTAATAATTATCATTTGTATATTAATATAAATTATAATTTTTAATAAAAAGCATAACTCGAATCGAATCTTGCCCGCGGCGAATAACTTGTTATAATTGTACTCGTATAGTTCACAGATATTTAAATGACTGTTATTGTAATTTAAAGTTAAACAAGTGAATATTATTCTTCTTAATAATGTTTTCTATAATTGATAAATAATCGTTGACTTTATTTAACGTTTTTCAATATATACAATAGATATCCACAATTCCCTATTCGCAGTTCTAAATGTGTCACCAAATATGAAGTAATGAATATCTGTATCATAAGAAAATTTTTTATTAGTTTAATGCCTTCGAAATTTCAGGTATAAAAGTGAATATCTAATACAATTATTGCATCATATAAAGAAATTTCTTTATTTATTCACTCTAATGTCATGTCTCGATTTTGATTGCAAATTTAATAAATCACAATAGAAATAATTAAGGTAGAGGCTAATCACACAGACATGATGATTGATTACATAAAACCCCCTTCATCGTAACGTTTATTGTGCGAATTTATGATCGCGTTATTTAATCTATGAACAACAAGAAGCAATTCTTGTTAAATGCTAATGGTTGGAGGACAAAGTGTCATTTGTTATATAAAGACTCTAGAGATTCTAAAGCGCACATGTAAGCCGCTTAATTCTTGTTCATCATTTGCGCGCATAGTTAATCAGCTTTATATGTTACAATCCTATTTTATGTTAAACGTCAAAATGTATCTATTGCATATTATTAAGTTAAAAATGTTTAGCAAACATACTTTAAATGTTAATGATATTATTATATGAAAAAGCGCATTAAAATATCATTTTTAATAAAGAAGAATAATTAATTAATTAATTTTAAAAATCATCTTCGAAATCTAACTCATTTTATGCAATTTTTCTGCGAAATCTATATTGCGCAATATATTACATCGGGCCTATTCAACACTTTGCGTGCGAATTAAAGACTTCCATCTCTCCATCGTCTTACTAACTGACGCTAGGATTTAATATTGATCTATTTGTTTTCTCTCTGTTTCACTGAGGCACCGCAGAGATAAGGAAGCGTTTAGCTCGCGAGCAAAATATTAAACAGACCGCTGTTTTATACTATGCAATACTGCGTATATATTTATTTATAACATTCCTTAAGATGGTTCTTTAATAAATCAAGTTACTTTAGAAATGTCCAATTTTTTTATATAATAAAGTTGAAGTGCCAAACTTGCGCAAAATTTTAGGGTTGTCGAAAAAAGAGAAAAAAAGATGTTGAAAATATAACTTTTCACGTAATAACTTTAGTGATAGCTAGATTGGACTCAGAGACTTTTTTTTAACTGCACACAAACGTTATTTCAGACTTTTTTAAAAAACAAAATTAAAATAGTTAAAAAATTGCGATTTTAATGGTCACAAAAAAGTAATAGGTCATCTATAATAGGCTATTCTAGAAAGATATTTAACGTTGAAATGGCAAAATATTACATAATCTCGTTAGTAATATATATTATTCCACACTTTTCTATCCTCATTCATTGTCGCGAGAGGTAGCAATATCGTTTGTTTTATACTATTTCATTAGATATACACTTTAATATTTTATTCAAATTATACAAATATGTGTGATTTTCGATGGACCCTAGATGAGGCATATCAAACTTTTGGCATTTTAAATAACCACCTTAATGTTTATCAGTTTTCGTAATGAAAAGCTCCTCACTTAATATTAAGTAAGATGACAAATGCTATATTCAGCTACGTGTCACATTTATATATAAATGTGACACGAAGAATAAATAAACGAGACGGGTCAACATTGAACTTATTCCGATTTGTCTATTAATAAAGCAGATACTGAGCTAATTGAGATAACAGAGTAATGATAAGATATGATAGCATAAATT
>NW_012049765.1:40136-41897 GCF_000956235.1 Wasmannia auropunctata
AATTTATGCTATCATATCTTATCATTACTCTGTTATCTCAATTAGCTCAGTATCTGCTTTATTAATAGACAAATCGGAATAAGTTCAATGTTGACCCGTCTCGTTTATTTATTCTTCGAAAGCTCAAAATGAATCAGCAAATCTGTCGGTAATAAATAAATGGTGACAAGCGGATCGTTAAATGTCGTAATAATTGTCACGTGCAATGTTAAGTGAAATCATACCTAGACGTTGTGGAATCGTAATTTCATATGCAGTCGGTTTTACGAAACGGCGCAGTGAAGTGAGAATTTAAGTGAAGTAAACGACTCATCAAATCGAACACGAGTAAGTTATGAGTACTTGATCATTATACATAAACGTTGTAGGATCGTAATTTAAATTCATTTGTAGTTTGCTTTTCGAAACGGCGCAGTGAATTGAATATTTAAATGAGGTAAACTCATCAAATTGAACACAAGAAAGTTATAGGTAAATGTATCGATGATTATCGAGTTTTGTTCTCTTGTGTAACTGATATACATTTGGACTCTATTGATGAGAATTTTAAATTAAAAGCTGACATAAATTACGTTGATTCAGCATTTAAATAAAGTATCAAACTTCGTAAATTAGAAATGTTGTACGGTACGTTAGCGACATTTTGATGGCTCTGCGACTTGAGACCAGTTTTTGATGTCTCCAGCATTTTTCAATTACATACTGTTTTAATAAAAAAGTAAAAATTAGCGTAAATATTTGCCAGAAAGCATACAAAATAATGGCAAAATAGAATAATAAACGTTCAAGAAAAATAAAATATTTCGTTATGTGATGTGACATATCGTCGGCTATTAGTAACATTGAAAACACATACGAGACAATTTTAGTATTTAAAACAATAATAAAAGGTAATGTATCTAACAGAAAGTAACAATAGGAAACATACAATAATTTTAATTTGATGCGGATATGTAGAAGTAATGTTCACTTTTTAATAACACAATTATTTCATCGCAAGTATACAATCATATTTTACACTTCATCTAAGCATATGACTGCATATTTACTTCAACAACTTATTATGTACAAGTGAAGAGAAAATCAATCTTAATAGCACGTTTCATCTCGTTGTTTTTATTTTTGTAACGTCAAATATTCATTTTAACATGTCAGAGTAATACAATTTTGAGAGAGAAATATTCTAAATTTCGTTAATTCTGTTGCTGTCTCAGAATCGCACCGCGCCGCGTATACGCGACCTTTCGATGTCTCGACACGTGTTCGTGACTCGCCGATGCAGTTCGTCACCGAATGTCCGATCAGGTCTCTTGTCGCGGCACTCTAGTCTGAATCGCTGCCCGTATCGCGCTTCGACGCTCGTTCTCAAGCACAGAACGTAACGAGTCGGGTTCTCGCGTTTGTGTTCCTTAGCGTTCAGAACGCGCGGCACTCGTCTCGGAGAACTCGGTCTCCTAGGAGGAATCGTACTCGCAATTGTCTATCGAAAGTAGTCAGCACGCGTGCACACTCGGATCCTCCCGTTGAGGTCGAAACGATTGATCTCGTGCTTCCGAAGGATCGTCATATATATAGGGTGTGTTCCTTTTGGATGCTCATGCGCTGTAAGCGCTCACACTTTATAAGCGCTATTTCTGCCGTTCTTTTTGAAATTTAAGCGCTCATACGACTGTCAGCAAAGCCGTTCCCTTTGGCATTTGTGAGTGACTGTGAGCGTATCGAGATGGCAATTGAAAGTGATATGATTATGTTTTATATAAT
>NW_012049765.1:42721-60238 GCF_000956235.1 Wasmannia auropunctata
GTATCGGTTGGCTATATTGAACACGTCACTCGGAGGGATGGTCCGTTATTTAATCGCCAATGGGATCGTTACGGTGTGACGACGACGGTCGTCTCGGGTGGCGGCGACGGTGTCTTGTTAGTATACGTGTTTTTATAAAGTAAAAGTTTTTATTGCTGCGATATGCCTGCGATATGTTTATTATTTGTTTAAGAGGCCGTGCCGGATCCCCGATAACGAATTACGAACGCATAGTTTTCGGTTCGGGTGTACGATGCGGGTGATTCCGACTAGATTCTTTTGTTGGCGTCGCGTGCACGACTTTGACTTTCGTTCTAAGCAACAGTTGCTATTAGTCTGTTTGTTTCTTTCCTAGAAATAGCTCAAATAAAAAGGAGTGATACTTTTGTGATCAAATAGATAGGTATATATAAACATATATGTTAAATATATATGTTTTTATTGAATATGATCTATATATAACAAATGCTGTTATGATATATCTATTTTATCGAAATTCTCTTTTTAATCTAATTTATCTGATTATCTTTAGTTTATCTGATTCATTATAAATTCATAATTATTTCAAATATATACAAAAAATAATAGCACACACAGTAACTTTTTCCGTTTTTTTTTTGTTAGCAAATAAAATAGTCTACGAAGAGCGGCAACGCGTCATATTTCCATCTAAAATTTTCGATCAAATCGCACTATAAAGGTCTTTGCCTTTACAACATGGAGCTCCCACTTTCTATCGGAAAAGGAAAGTCGCGAATAAATTCACGTATCTCCTTTAATCGCGGAATGAAAGTTACAGCTCGCTTCTCTCGCTCGCAGATTGTGAATTAACAAAATATGAGAGAAATGGTAAAAAAAGAATTCGAATGGACATAAATGGATGGTGCCTGAAAAGGGAGAAAAAAGCATAATAAATCTCGCAGTTAGCAATAAATTATCGTAAAGAATACTTTCGCGTTTCGCGTTTCGGAACACGGCGGAAAAATAATGATTTCTGATAATGTCGGAGAAATTCTAATTTCAGAAATGGCCGTAAACTCGTCGTCATGGCTGAATCAATGTTTTGTGGAGAAGATCCTGCGAAAGTCAGAAAGCGACGATTCGATTCAGGTGATCGATATATTCTCTAATCCAGGCTCGAACAAAGGTGACAACTATCTCTGCGATATCATCAGAATTACTACAGAATTTTCGCGTGAACAAGGCGGCCGTAAGATTATGGAAAAGAAATCAATAATCGTTAAAGTTTCGCCTACATCCGAAAGTATTCGATATAATGTTGTAAGTTGATTTAACTTATACAATGTCTCTAAAAAGAAAAGAAAAAGGAGAGAGAGAGCATGAAAGAGAGAAAAAATAAAAGTGCAGCAAGTTTCATTATTTTGGTAATAACTTTTTACTTAACAAACAGATTAGCATAAGTATTTGTAAGTAATCAGAAATTAAAGATAATTATCTCTATAAATCAAGTTTAAAGAAGCAAATTTATTTCGAGAAAACATTCTTCAGTCGTTTCAAGACGAATTTTAATTGTGGATAAAATTATTATTTATTTGACATCCAGTAAGCCAAAACTTGCTGTCGTACAAACTTTCTATTTGTTCTACACATAAATCTTCATATCATAATAAAATGAACTTGTTACAGGTCATTCAATCAGGTTTATTTGATAACGAGGCATCGATGATGTTAGATACCTTGGATAAAATGAATAAGTTGTTAGGGCCAAAGCACCGTTTAAGTGGGAAAGGTTTATACATGCAAAATGAAATTCCAATACTTCTGGCAATCGAGGATCTCGGGCCTCTCGGCTTTCGTATGGCCGATTGTGTGTCTGGTCTCGACTTAGCTCATTCCATAGTGGCGCTTCGCGGACTAGCCAGGTTTCATGCAGCCTCTGTAGCCGTATGCGAAAAGGTAACTCATCTCGTTTCAATTGTATTGTCTTATTGCAATAATTCAAAATTTAGGTCTATGACACAAATCTAAAAAATAAATAAAAATATTTTAATATTTTAGGAGCCAAAGCAAAAGAAGATGTATACAAAAGGAATATTTAACAACCAGAATTCATCAGAAGTGAAAGATTTTTTCATTAAGGGTACTAAAGCTTTATCAGAGGAGATTGTAAACTGGCCGGAAGTAAAAAAGTAAGTTTTGTATATAATATAGTATAAACGACATTTCTTGTTCTGTTCTGTCTAAAACAACATTTTATATAACACGAGACATATTTAACGTAAAAAAATTAAACATATTAAAAACAGAAAATAGTAAATATAAATACAAATTGCCTTATTTAAAGTAAATATTTATATAATTATTATCTATATACAAATTTATGTTTATGTGATTTTTATTGGTAGATACTCGGAAAAAATTTCTAAACTCTCCGATCATATATTTCAAATAGGAGTAGATGTAGCCAAGCTCTCTGAGGATGAGTTTAATGTTATTAATCACGGCGATCCTCACATGAAAAATATGTTATTTAAATATGACAATGACGGTAATCCTACTGATCACATGTTTGTAAGTACGTTATAAAGTCACATATCAGTCATCACATTAAAAAAAAAATCATACATCTTGTAAATACTTACAATTTAATCCTATAAATACGTATTCATTGATTTATTATAATTGCAGGTTCATATTTCAATTAATAACAATTAAAATTAAATAAAATAATTCGTAAAATCTAATAAATTTTAATATTTACGTGTGATTTGATTTACTTGATTTATATAATGCTAAAAAGTTACTTATTTATATATTATTTTCACAAAAAATTATTACTAAAAATATGCTTGTATTATATATAAATAATTGAACAAAACACATTACCAAATATACATGTATAAATCATGGTGAGAGTATTCAGAAAATATACCACTGATATTCACTGTTCAATACACCATGGAAAGACTTCAGGGATTTTAGAGGGATTTTTAGTGCAGATTCTCTTAATTATTCCACATATCCTAAGTTTGCTCTCCAGAGACGTGGGGTCGCTTTTGAAGGTCTTTCTCCTCTCCAAAAATATAGATTATTTATAAAACAATGTCTAACAACGTATAAATACCTTCAGAAATTTTTAAATATTTTTTTGTGGTATCGTCACATGCTTAACATTTCAATAATGTTATAAATGAATAAGGAAAATAAAGAAATGTGTAGAAATCGAGAATTTACATTATTTTATAATGTGACAGCAAATCTATATCAATATTTTTAATTATTTTAATTTCTAATTGTTTATAGAACAAAGAGCAGTACAATAGAAAATACAGAAAAACGTTTTATATTTAAATTGCAATTATTATAATAACGGAAGTACGGTAGAATTTTTTCACTTAATACATAGATTTGAATAGCATTAGTTATTTACAATTTACAATCATAATATTGAAATTATAATCATAATTATGTTATATATATAAATAAATAAATATATATATATATATACTATTTATAAAATGAACACTATAAAATGCATATCAATTTGTCATATACATACGTGGGCAAGATGAAAAGTTCTCGGCCTGACATAGTAATGGCATCGAGGGTCTCAAATAGCTATGATTTCTCTTAAGTTTAATTCTTCAGAGGCCTACTGAAAAAGTTTTAGACAAATGCGATTAGTAGTTTGCTTGTGTCGAGTAAAACATTAAATGAACGTTACTACTATTTGAATTAGAATAGAAAGATCCAATAAGAATACAAAAATATGTACTACTTAAGTTTTATTCCTTAACTTACAATTTGGTTGATAAATGCGTCGACTTGATGCTTTTTTACCATTTTTAAAAAAGATATTATAAATAATAAATTATAAATAAATTTAATTCGATTGCAATGCTTGCATTCAAGTATATTCACTATCTGTCCGTCCGTGTCGTCCCGACAAATTCTCAACTTTCTTGTTATGATTTCCTTATAAACACGCGTTCAAATTTTTTCCTGGCAGGGATTTCATTTCCAATTCACTTTTCGGAGGTTTAAGAGATTGATACATTAAACATGTTTGTTTGATATTATAGGTGGACTTCCAGTCGAGCGTCTACACATCACCGACAATCGATTTTATGTACTTTCTCAATTCAAGTATTTCCTTTGATGCTATTGAAAACAAGAAAGACGTTTTATTAAACGAATACTTTAACACCTTGTTGACGACTATGAAGCAACTGAATTGCAAGACGCAGCCGCCCACAATGGAGGAACTAAAAAATACTATGAAGCGAAAAGCCAGCTACGAAATGATATCATCCTTCACGGTTTTACCAATGATGCTGTGCCCTAAAACTGAAGCGAAAGATTTGGATGAGATCATGAATACTGGTACTTGGGTTAATCCAGGCTTAAAGAGCGAGAATTTTAAAAAAATAATGATAAAGAGAATTCAATTGTATGATGAGTGGGGTTTACTAGATCTTTAATGTATATTTGACTTTTAGTAATTAGAAATAAAAATAAAATTGTAATAGGAATCTGAAAAGAATTAAACAAGTAATAGACATTTACAGGGTGTCCGCTACTCAATGGTACAGCGCTCGGGGGCAGGTAAAATGATCCAAACTAAACAAAAAAATCCTCTCTTACAATCTTCGCAATAGTTTTTGAGACATTAACATATAAAGATTGTCGAATCTGAACGCGCGGCGAGATACGCCCGTCTGCCGCGGACCGCGGCCGCGGTAGCGCATGGCGCGTAGTGAGGGTAATTGAGTAGCGGACACCCTGTATAATCATAACAAATATATTAAAATTAATAATATTAGTGGAATATTCATGTTTTTTTAAAGAGAACACGTTGTGGCTACTATTTATGTAGGAATTATGATAATAGTATTAGCTCAATTCCAAAAATCAAAAAATTATTCTTAATTGAAATAGTTTTAATTCTTAACTGACTAAAATTTCAAAATAAATGTCCTTTATATTACAGCAATGTTTTAAATTTCTTTTATATTAAATCAATGTATTATACAGATTGTAAATAAAACGTATATATATACAGAAAGATGTTAGTTTATATTTACGCGCCCAAAAAAAATTAAAATGAAATTTTAATATAATATTATAAAGAAAATTATTTATAATATTTTAACCGTTTTACATAATATATTAATTACAAAATTGGTGTTTATTTGTACAAAATTATTAAATTTTTAATATGTTTTCTTAGGTTTTAATTTTTATACATACATTATTTATCCTTACTCAGAAAAAAGTTTCTCATGTAAGAACATTAAATACATAATACACAAAATATACTCATTAATATATTAATTTTTTTGTTATTATATCTTTTGTTTTTCTGTATCAACATTATTGTTTGGTACAGAAAAGTAATAGAAATAACTTTCGGCGCACGTTGTAATTTCATTGTGTAAAACATTTTTAATTTAAAAGATTAGTTAACTGATGTTGGCGATCCGAAATCAAAATTTCTTTGTTAGGAAATTTTATTTTTGTAACTTCGTCTGTCTTACTCAAATACTTGTGGCCTATATATCAAAAAGCAGCTTTTAATCAAGAACTATTTTCTTGCTGTAATTGTTTGAAATTATTACAGATAATGCAAGTAATATAACAACAATCTAATATTCTAAACTAAATTTCTTTTCTTAAATAATTCATCGACGATTATTCGATGATGAGACAGCTTAATAACGAATTTATTATAGTGGCACGCATAACTTGTCTATCTGTCGAGACTTTCGACTGTGCTTTGATAACGAAAGACAGGCATAATATTATATTTTGAGTTTTTTAAAGGGTGAAACATACAAAATCTGTTTATATTTATATATATACTTAATTGTCGATCAGTTTGTAAAGTGTATCAAAATAAGAACTATCAAGCATCTCTAAGCCTTTAACTGAATTCAAACCAAATTTTTGTTCTTTTATATGCAGCATCTCAGATATAAGTCTTTTATAATAATTATGTTCTGTATCAAGAACTCTTACTTAGTCCCAATTAAACGAATGTCCAAATTCAATTGTATGCTCTGTAATGACAAAATGTTTTGTCGAAACTAACTTAATATTATTTTTCTGTTCTTTGAGCCTGATGCTAAGCTGTCTTTGTTTGACCCACATAATATGCTTCACAATTATTACAAGAGATTTTATAAATTACTTTGTTACTTGCCATAATCACATTCCTATCTTTGTGAGCCTTGACGAACGTATAGATCCTGTTCAAACATCTGTATCCTATAATAGAAATCATTATTATCAATTAAAACTACTTTAACTAGCTCGTGTTTGAAAAACAAATAAAAAACTCAAACAATATATTATTAATGTAAATGTGTCTCCTGTTACCGATGCGCAATCTTAAAAGTCTCGAGTAGACAAGTCTATATCCTTTACTGTAATAATTTCGTCATTATTCTGTCGCACCATTAATTTAGCCGATAATTTTTATGAGTAATAAGGATTTTATACTACAACATTAACATCAGCTTAATAGTTACATTATTCGTTACTATCTACAGCAAATTCGAACAATTATGGCAAACAGCTCTCAGTTATAATAGCTGTTTTTCGATGTACTAGTCACTGTAAAAGATATACGATGTATACAAGAACAAGATCACTCAATGTAGAATTTGAATTTATATAACCAACAACGATCAAGCGGGCCATTCCATTAAATCGAAAATGATTTACATAGAAAGGTACAATTAATTACGCCGTTTTCTTGTATACAAATTAATATTTGCGAAAGTATTATGCGATATAAATTTACACAACGTTCATTGTTTTAGGTCTTCGGATTTTTAATTATTATTAATTAACAAAATTTAGTTCCTGTATATTTTTTTTATTAATTTATTAAATTTTTAAATTGTTTCAAAAGAGAAAGACTCTGTACAGTCTGAAACGCCTTGTGTATTTTATTTGACATTACAATTTTTTAAATATTACTATTTAGTGATTTCATGTCATATCATACTTTGTTCGTTCCTGGGTTTAGTTATTATTTTTTTCAATCTTATCAATGACGTATGTACAATTTCTGATACATCTTTTATGTACAGGCAATATAATATTATGCGTGTTTTTCGTTATCGAAGCACAGTCGACTTGAAGGTCTCGACAAATAAACAAGTTATACCTGTCACTGTAATAAAATCGTTATTAAGCTATCGCATCACCGAATAATCGCTGATTTTGTAAGTAAAGGAGTTTTAGTTTAGAATAGTAGTTTCTTTGTTATATTATTTGTATCATCTATAAAAACTTTGTACAATTACAAAAAATAGTTTTTGATTAAAAACTGATTTTAGATATATTGGTCACAAGTATCATATGGTGTTCTATGGATCTAACGACCTATTCTATCAAATTCTCCTTAATCTAGTTTGCCTGATTTATTATATATTTATAATTATTTCAAATATAGACGAAAGATAATAACAGCCACATTTTCCGATTTGTCAGCAAATAGAATAATCTCGGAGAGCGGCAACGCATTTTCCTTCTAAAATTTTCGGCCAAATCGTAAATATCGGCCATAAAGACTTTTGCCTTTATAGCATGAAGTTCCCACTCTCTTTCGGAGGAGAAAAATCGCAAACGAATTCATGTATCGCCTTTAACTGTGGAAATTATTAATATAATACAGCTCGTTTCTCTAATCTCAGTCGTTCGCGGACTGCGGATCAAAATTGGATCGACAACTCATTTGGCAATATTTTGATACGGGCGTTACTTGAAAATGCATCTTGAAGCTCGTTATTTCGATGTCGTGCTTTGTGATATTTTGTTCTTGCGAGTTAAATCAATCTCTCAAACCTTTATGTAATTAACGAATCGTGTGACTAAATTACGAATTATACGTTCTTATTAATTCGAGTCCAATTTCTTATTATAGAAATTGTCCTTGTTCAGGCTGCTAAGTCCTACTGTATACATTTATTTATTAAATATTTGTCTAATGACGAACGCATATAAAGACTGCGAAAAACATGTCTGAGAAAACTCATAAAAATAAAATATTATTGTATACTGATATTGTTCGGTCACGAGTACGTACGCGATCGTGGTATACGCCAGACGTGTCGTAAATTTAATGTACCATAAATTGATTATCTTCGACGGGAAAGCAAAACAAAATTTACGTACGACATTGGCTTGCAGAAAGGAAAAAGAAATTTCCATTATGCTCTTGATTGAAACAGAGATCTCAAAAGAATATAAATGGTACGTCTTGATGGATATAAATACCAATGGACATAAAGAAAAACGATAAATCGAAAACCGCGGTTGAAAAAAAAATGAGAAAAACTATAAAAAAAAATAAAATAGCCAAAATAAATTAGGGGTGCCAGCTGGAAAGAGAAAGAAGCGTAATAAATCTTGCAGCAAGCAATAAATTATCACAAAAATTGTTTTCGCGTTTGGAACCTGGGAAGCACCAATGATTTATCGGAGAAATTTTCCAATTTCAATTCTAATTTCAGAAATGGCTCTAAATACATCGTCATGGCTGAATCAATGCTTCGTGGAGAAGATCCTGCGAAAGTCGGAAAGCGACGATTCAATTCAAGTGATCGATATATTGTCGAAACCGGGCTCGAATAAGGGTGATAATTATCTCTGCGATATTATCAGAATTACTGCTGAATTTACGCGTGAACAAGACGGACATAAGATTATGAAAAAGAAATCAATCATCGTTAAAGTTTCGCCCACCACCAAATGTGTTCGATACAATATTGTAAGTTGATTTAAACTTGGACATTGAACTTATTCAATGTTTCTGAAAAAGAAGAAAAAGAGAGAGAAAGAAAGAGAAAAAATGAAAATGATGAAATTGCAGGAAGTTTAATTGTTATTTTGGTATAAATTTCTACTTATCGAAATGATTAGCATAAGTATTTGTGAGAAATTAAAGATAAAATTACTTTTATGAAACAAGTTTAAAGAAGCAAATATATTTCAAGAAAACATTCCTCAGTCGTTTCAAGGAAATTTTAATTGTGGATCGAATTATTATTTATTTGCCATCTGGAAGCTGAAACATGCTATCATACAAACTTTCTATTTGTTGCATAAATCTTTATAATCAAACAACCTTGTTACAGGTCACACAATCAGGTTGCTTTCGTGTTGAAATATCGATGATGTTAGATACCTTGAATAAAATGAATAAGTTATTAAGTCCAAAACACCGTTTAAATGGGAAAGTTCTATACGTGCAAAGTGAAAATCCATTACTTCTAGTGGTCGAGGATCTCGTGCCTCTCGGTTTTCATATGGCCGATCATGGATCTGGTCTCGACTTAGCTCATTCCATGCTGGTGCTTTGCGGAATAGCCAGGTTTCATGCAGCCTCTGTAGCTGTATGCGAAAAAGTAAATAATAAATATAAGTAAATAATAAATAAGTAAATAATAAATTATCACGTATCGATTGTGTTGCAATTATTAAAAATTCCGGTCAATGACACTAATCCAAAGATCAAATATTTACGATAATAAGATATGTGAAATATATTTCACTTTGATTACATAACGTTGCATAATAAACGTTGCATTGCTACATATAAACCAGATTGTTTTTGTACTATGATTCAAACAATACCTATTAAAAAAATGATATTTTGAATTTAAAAATATTTAATATTTCATAAAATAGACATTAATTAGAAATGTGACAACATCAACTTTTGCTTTAAATTTTCGTACTGAATCCGAAATTGAAAATATCACCATTCAATATAAAGCATACCCAATTCAAATTTTTTGGGATTTTTTTTAAAATTACTTTCCTAGTTTTTAAATAGCATGGGTGGTCTGGTGGTACATATACACCCTGTATATGTACGTACATATATGTATACTACGTACATATATGTACTTAGTATGTCAATTAATTATAATCAATAAATATTTTTACATTTACAAATTTATAGTTTCAAATTTATAAAATAATTAATTATTTAAATTTAATGAAATTATTTGTGTTAATTTTTTCCATTTTCGTGTAGTCTTCATCTTGAATATGACATTCGAAATTGTCAGTCTATAGTACAAACTAATTACTACTTAAATTAATACTTTTAAGTAAAAATATTTTAATACTAGGAACCAAAACAAAAAGAGATGTATACTGGAGGATTATTTAACAACAAAAATCCGTCAGAAGTGAAAGATTTTTTCAATGTAGGTACTAAAGCTTTATCGGAGGAGATTATAAATTGGCCAGAAATAAAAAAGTAAGTTTTGTATATAATCTAAACGACATTTTTTATTGTATTCTGTTAAAAAAAATACTTAATATAAATAAGACAAACGTTTAATGTTTAATGAAATAAACAAACATATTAAACAGAAAATAGCATATACAAATTGCGCTATTTATTTATGTCCATTTATACTATTATTATTTATACTATTTTTATTGTTAGATATTCGGAAAAGATTGCTAAACTCTCCGATCATGTATATCAAATAGGAATAGATGCAACCAAGCTCTCTGAGGATGAATTTAATGTTATTAATCACGGCGATTGTAACATAAAAAATGTGTTGTTTAAATATGGCAATGATGGCAATCCTATTAATCATATTTTTGTAAGTACGTTCAAATACATTTTATATGAGATCGTATGCTGGAATGTTGCATGTAAATTTTGCAATTTTTATGTAATTATATTAAATCCCCGGCGTCAACTATTGAAATCAAAATGCCTAGAATATAATATGTGATTTACTGAGATTAATTTTCCTTTCTTAAAAGTATTGCCCAAAAATTATCACTCCTATTCCTATTAAGGTATTTCAAATGTGAAATCAAATTATTTATACATTCAAATAATAGGTACGTATCACTTACATTGTTAGACATATTACCTATAATATATCACTTGGATTGAATTGGGCAATCTTGTGGTATCATAATTTAAAAAAAAAGAATTACAGTTACTACTATTTATTGGGATTAGATTAGTAAGATCCAACAGAGATACAAAGATATATGTGTATCATTTAAGTTTTATTCCTTAATTTAGTACAACAGTATGTATCTTGATCGATAAATGCGCCTAAACATGACGCTTTTTTACTTTTCTTAAAAAAGGTAATTTTGAAATGTATATACTTAATAGTGCAGTGTATTATAATTAATGTAATAAATCCAGTTCGTTACCATTCAAGTCTACATATATGTATATCCGCCATCTATCCATCCGTGTCGTCCTGATAAACTCTCAATCTTCTTGTCAATATTTCTTAAACACGCGTTCCATTTCTTTCCCGGTGCACAGATTTCATTTCCAATTCACTTTTCGGAGGTCAAGAAATCGATAGATTAAACATGTGTCTTTGATGTTATAGGTAGACTTCCAGGGCAGCGTCTACACATCACCGGCACTCGATCTTCTATTTTTTCTCAGTACAAGTGTTTCCTTTGATGTCATTGAAAATAAGAGAGATGTTTTATTAAACGAATACCTTGGCACCTTGTCGACGACTATGAAACAATTGAACTGCAAGACGCAGCCGCCCACAATGAAGGAATTGAAGGATATCATGAAGCGAAGAGCTGGCATTGAAATGGTATCATCTTTCGCGGCTTTACCGTTAATGCTGTGCCCTAAGACTGAAGCGAAAGATTTTGATGAGATCATGAACACTGGTACTTGGGTTAATCCAGGCTTAAAGAGCGAGAATTTTAAAAAAATTATGATAAAGAGAATCCCACTGTATGATGAGTGGGGTTTACTAGATCTCTGATGCATAAATGATTTCTAATTATTATCAGAAATAAAAATGAAAAAGAAATAGAAATCTAATAAAGAATTTAAAAAATAAAAGACATATATAATTATAACGAACACATTAAAATTAATAACAACATAAATGAAATATTAATCTTCTTTTTTAAAGAGGAAATATTAAGATCAACCAAAAAAATTAAATAAATAAATAAATTTACACAAAAATGATTGTGCAAAATATGAATAAAACATTTTAAAATAAAAAATTTGACATAGATTAAACTATTGAGTTTTGATTTGAAATGCATCCCCATTTCTTGTTAATCATATGAATTTTGCTTTAAAATTTTAAAACGAAAATCGCTATTTTTTGCATATTCTTGTAAATGACAATGAGATGTTTCCAAAACTGTAATAATGATTTCTTTTATTACATACCTTCCGAGACTTAACAGTCAAGATTTATCGATATTTTTATTTATTAATATTTTTTTAATTCATAAATGTTTAAAAAAACAAGTATATATATATAAATATATCTATTTCAATCAAGAAATGAGTGCATATACTTGTAATGCAAAATATTCAGAATTCTAATATTTTTAATAATTATCAGCCATTTTGAATTTTACGTTTATTTTTAAAAATCAGCAATTCTATGATAAAGAAAAATGTATAACTTGAATATTTTAACAAATCATCAAAATTGGTTAACAATTAAAACTGTTGGTTGATTTTTGTCCAAAGGAGTGCTTTTTCTCCCACTATACGCACCGCCGCACAATGTGTCCAAATCTAAGATTTTAGCCGGCCAAAATTGAAAAAATAAAGTAAATAATTTATACCAATTTTGTACTTTTTTTTTACTCTAAGTCATGAATTCATACAAAGACAAAAGTTTCTATAAAATGTAACACTATTTCAGAGAAACATGCATGGCTAAAATTAACTTTTAATCAAGAACTATTTTCTAAATGTAATTGTTCGAAGTTATTATAGATGATGTAAACAATATAACAAAAAATTAATATTTTTATTTAAAATTCTTTTTCTTACAAATTTTATCGGTAATTCGATTATTCGATGGTGCAACAGCATAATAACGAAATTATTACTATGACAGGTATAACTTGTCTATTTATCGAGACGTTCAAGTCGACTGTATTTCAACAACGAAAGACGCGCGTAATATGATATTGCTTGAATTTTTTCAAGAGTGATACGTACAAAATATGTTTACATTTATGTATACTTAATTGTCGTTCAGTTCGTCAAGTATACCAAAGTAAGAACTATCAAGCATATCTATGCCTTTAATTAAATTTAAACCGTATTTTTGTTCTTTTATATGCAGCATCTCAGATATGAGTTTTTTATATAGTAATTATGTTCTGTATCAAGAATTCTTACTTCATCCTAATTAAATGAATGTCCGAATTAAAATATATGCTCTGTAATGATCACAGAATGTTATGTTGCATCTAATTTTATATTATTTTTATGTTCTTTGAATTTGATGCTAACAATAAGCTATTTTTTTGTTTGATAAGATGCACATAAGATGCTTCACAATTATTACAAGAGATTTTATAAATTACTTTGTTACTTGCCCTAATCACATTGCTATCTTTGTGAGCCTTGACGAACGTATAGATCCTATTCAAACATCTGTATTCTACTATAAAAATCATTTTTGTCAATGAAAACTACTTTAACTAGCTCGTGTTTGGAAAACAAATAAAAAACTCATACAATATATTATTAAATGTAAATGTGTCTCCAGTTACCGATGTACAGTCGTGATAAAAGTCTCGACGAATAGGCAAGTCTCAAAGTCTATATCTTTGACTGTAATAATTTTATTATTCTGTCGCACCATCGATTTAGCCGATTTAATTTTTGAGTAATAAGGATTTTATACTACAACATTAACATCAGCTTACTAGTTATTATTTGTTACTACAGTAGATTCGAACAATTACAGACGGTAAACAGCTCTCGGTTAATAGCTGTTTTTCGATGTACTGGTCACTGCAAAAGATACACGATATTAAAAAAACAAAATCACTCAACGTAGAATAGTGAAAATACAACATGCTCCGTTTTATTGTATACGAACTAATGTTTGCGAAAGTATTATTTGCCACCTAAATTTATACAGCGTTCATTGTTTTAGGTCTTTTGATTTTTTAATTATTATTAATTGATAAAATTTAGTTTCTGTATGTTTCTTTTATTAATTTATTAAATTTTTTAATTGTTTCAACTGAAAAAGTCTTTGCAGTCTGAAACGTCTTGTGTGATTTATTTGACATAAAAAATTTTTTAATATTATTATACTATATTTAGAAATTTTATGTCACATATCATATATTATTTGTTTCTTGGTTTAATTATTATTTTTTATTCATTCTTATCAATGACGCATGTACAATTTCTCATATATTTTTTATGTACGGGCAATATAATAGGCAATATAGTTATACGCGTTTCTTTCGATATCGAAGCACAGTCGACTTGAAGGTTTCGACAAATAGACAAGTTATACCTGCCACTGTAATAAATTTGTTATTAAGCTGTCGCACCATCGCCGATAAATTTGTAAGTTATAATGGAATTTTAGTTTAGAATATTAATTTTTTTATTGTAGTACTTATCATTTATAGAAACTTATCATCTACAGAACTTTGAAAAATTACAACCAGAAAATAGTTTTTCATTAAAAACTGCTTTTCAAATACTTGAGAAAGATAGACGAAGTTACAAGAATAAGTTTACTTAACGAAAAAATTTTGATTCTGGGTCGCCAATATCAGTCAAACTTGTCAATTCTTTAAATTAAAAACACTTTACACAATGAAGTTATAAAGCGCGCCGAAATTATATATGCGATTTAATGATTGCACAGATATTAGACAGTAGATTCGAACAATTACAGACGGTAAATAGCCCTTGGGTAATAGCTGTTTTTCGATGTACTTGTTACTGTAAAAGATATACGATATTAAAAGAACAAAATCATTCAATGCTGAATTTAAATTTGCATTACCACAACGATCAAACGGGCTAATTCACTAAATCGAAAATGATTCACATAGTGAAGGTACAACATGAGCCAATTTTAAGTAGCGTTTATTGTTTTCAGTTTTCCAATGTTTTAATTATTTGAATCATCTTAATGTTTTTCAGTTTTCGTAACAGAATATTAGCTCCTCACCTGTCTTACAATTATATTAAGTGAAATAATAAATGCCATATCCAGTTACATGTCACATTTGCAGTTTATGATTGCATGCTATCATCTTATCATTGCAATTACTATCTCAATTAGCTTAGTTTCTGCTTTTTTAAAAGACAAATCGGAATAAGATCAGTGTTGATCAACAAATTTCTTGTAAATGCCATAATTCGATTTTTTTCGACGGGATTTCAAAACAAAACTTGCGTATGGCATTGGTCAGAAAGGGAAAAAAGATTTCCATTATTGATATAAATACCGATGGACATAAAGAAAAACGATAAATCGAAAAACACGGTAGAAAAAGAATGAGAGAAATGATTTAAAAAAATAGAAAAGTCGAAATGAGTGAGGGGTGCTAGCTGGAAATAGAAAAAAGCTTGCAGCAAGTAATAAATTGTCACAAAAATTGTTTTCGCGTTTTGGACTTTGACGGGAACAACCAATGATTTATAGAAGAAATTTTCCAATTTCAATTCTAATTTCAGAAATGGCTCTAAATACATCGTGGCTGAATCAATGGTTCGTGGAAGAGATCCTGCGAAAGTCGGAAAGCGACGATTCGATTCAAGTGATCGATGTATTTTGGAATCGGGGCTCGAATAAGGGTGACAACTATAGTTGCGATATTATCAGGATTACTACTGAATTTTCGCGTAAAGAAAGCGGCCGTAAGATTGTAGAAAAAAAATCAATCATCGTTAAAGTTTCGCCCATAATTGGAAGTGTTCGATACAACATTGTGAGTTGATTTAACTTATACAATGTTTCCAAAAAAAAAGGAATAAAAAAAGGAAAAGAAAGAAAAAAATTGAAAATGATGAAACTGTAGCAAGTTATTTTGATAGAATTTTTGACTTAACAAAAAAAGTATAAGATTTGAAAGTAATCAGAAATTAAACATAAAATTATTTTTATGAGTTAAATTCAAAGAAGCAAATATATTTTGAGAAAACATTGTTCAGTCGTTTTAAGACAAATTTTAATTTTGGATAAAATTATTTATTTGGTAAGCCAAAACTGGCTATCACAAATTTTCTATTTGTTGCATAAAACTTTATAATCAAATAATCTTGTTTCAGATCGCACAATCAGGTTGCTTTCATATTGAGATATCGATGATGTTAGATACCTTGTATAAAATGAATGAGTTATTAAGTCCAAAACACCGTTTAAGTGTAAAAGTTCTATACGTGCAAAGTGAAAATCCATCGCTTCTAGTGCTCGAGGATCTCGTGCCTCTCGGCTTTCGTATGGCCGATCGTGAGTCTGGTCTCGACTTAGCTCATTCCATGCTGGCGATTCGCGGAATTGCCAGGTTTCATGCAGCCTCTGTAGCTGTATGCGAAAAGGTAAATTATCACATCTCATTTGAATTGCAATTATTAAAAATTCCGGTTAATGACACTAATCCAAAAACCAAATATTCACGATAATAAGATGTGTGAAATATATCTCACTTTGATTGCGTAAACGTTGCATTGCTATATATTATATATATCAAATTGTTTTGTACTATGATTCAAACGATATCTATTTTAAAAAAATGATATTTTGTAACAATTTGAGGCAAGCTTGTCAATGTAAATACAATCAAATTATAGAATAAGCCAAACTAACGAGCACTAATAAGGTGACAATTAAATATAAAACATAAAATTTATTTTAATCAATTAAACGCGATACATGTTTCGGTTTTACTTAGCCTTCTTCAGCCGCAAAAAATTAAATAAATAGCGAACGGAAACACATGAGTCACATGATCGGTGTGTAACAGTAATTAATGTAGAGAAGTAAGAGTCAAATTTAAAATGTATATAAAGTAATGGATATTAAGAAATAGCTATTTTAAGTTGGTGTAATTATAGTGGTCGTCAAAATTTCAATTTTATTCTGGAGTAGTCTCTTTGTCCACATTATAAAACGTCTCAACAGAGTGGGAATTCCGTTGGAAGCATTGTAAAAATTTGTCAAGTAACCAAGTTATTATCGTCAACTATGGGTTCAAATGGCCGTAATTAAAATCAAAAATAAATAGTGTATATAAAGAAATGTTAAAAACTTACTAAGTCAGATGTAAAAAAATCAGCGAAGTTTCTTATATGGACAAAGGAGAATAAATTCGCACTGTTCCCTGTCATGTACAATATACGAATAGGTACTGATAAGAGACTGCGCGGTGTCAGCGGTTACCAATAATAGTTTATAAATACTATAGGAACATACAAGACTAATAGGACTACGTTACTTGACGTGTTTTGTCATTTTTGATAATAAATTGATGTATGATGAATCCAACAATTCAGCACATCACTTGAGGAATTAAGGCCATTAATTTGTGATTTTATATGAATCATTTCAAGTGATTTATATAAAATCACAAATTAATGGCCTTAATTCCGCAAGTGATACTGAATTGCTAGATCCATCATACTTCAATTTTTATAATGTGGACAAAGAGACTACTCCAAAATAAAATTGAAATTTTGACAATCATTATGATTATACCGAATCTAAATTGCTATTTCTTAACGTC
>NW_012049765.1:64854-70171 GCF_000956235.1 Wasmannia auropunctata
TAAGTAAATTTAATATTCCATACAGATATCAATTATTTGATGTTAATGTTAAAACAATTAATGACAATTTTTTCTTATGTTCTACTAAGTAATGAGTCCCAAATAATCCACTCATATTATTATAATATCAATCCAGAAGATTTCAATTTTTAAAATTATGCAATTATGAAATAAAATAAAAATTAGTTGACATATCATGTTGTACAAAAAACTTCCATCAACTTCCGCGCTAAAACTTTTTTTACATGTACTTAGCACTTACAAGAAACGGTATGAAAATTTAGAGTAAGCGAATTCTAGCGCTTATTAAAATACAGCCAATATTGTATTTGTTTTTGTCATCTCGTATAATAAAATACATTTGTCACGAAATATGACTGCCTCTTTTGCCGTGTCAAATCCGTTTCGTCGAAGAGGGCGAAGGGATAATAGGCGGCGATACGAACGACCTTGAAACGCTCATCGACTTTCTTCAAGCTATTCATCTCGGAAGAAGAGAGCACCACCGAGAGCAGGTCCTCCAAGGGCGTAGGAGGGGGGGGGTGGTAATAAGAAAACCCGATGCGGCCATTAACTTTGTCCTTAGATTTCGTAATCCTTGTAATGCGCGTATGAACCCTTTATTTTTATTTCAAAGTATAAATCTTTTTTTTCCTTGCAGATTCGACACAATCGGAAATAAAAATAAAGGGTTCATACACGATCGGAGAGGGTGGCAAGGGGATAATGCGGCGAGAGTAGCATCGTCTGTTTTTCTTTTGCGAGTTTTAACCCGATGTGCGGAGGAAGATTAGAAATGGACATCACTCTTACACGGCACGCAAATTTGCCTAAGGAATAAGCAGGCATATTCATTAAATAACGAGACGCGTACGAGATAATTGCGGGACCATAATTGCGCGCATCTTTCGTATTTTGTGCCAAATATACGCGGCCGGGTTCTCTATCTCTTATCGTCGAATTGCTAATAAGCATGATAAAACCTTTTATAAAAAAAGAACTGCTAGACATAGTAAGTGTCACAAATTAATTAATTAACTTCAAGTGTAATTATTTAGTAATACCCGCATTTTTTAAAAATGCATCTATACCTATTTGCAACAAACGCGATGTAATGTAGCAATTAAATAATTTTAATATCACAAATCATTTTAATTGTACTTTTATAGATTTAAGTAGATCCAGAATTATACAAATATTATATAATTGCTCGTAACATCAAAATTTTAATTTAAAATAATTATACTCAGTGCTACTGTTCTGCTTACAATTAGTACTCAAACAAGTTTTTCTGAATTTATTCCATTTTTTCAGATGCATTTTTATTCATCGTTAGAGAACGTTTCTAAATACATCTCAGTGGATAAGTTGCCGAACGAATCGAGTGGAAAGGCGGGTTCAATACGCGAATTGGCTGAAATGCAAATGAAAAAACTCGAAAAATATCGTAAGTGATTTCTGCTGGACGAAACAACCAGACGTGTTGACGAAACGAAGAGAATTGGCAAGAGCAAATCAGCGAATGATTGTTCGGTGTTGAAGGTAGTTTTAGAAAACTCGATATAGATTAGAAAAGATTTATAATCCTATTTTGTGAACTTCTTTTAATATTATTTTGTACTTTGTAACGTTTTATGTAAATTGAGTCGTGCGTCTATCGAAGTCAAAATAATTCTTATTGCAGCCTGTTGTAATTAATAATGTCTATTTAATTTACTGGTAATTATAATATTATACAGAGTATCGCAAAGTTAACATATCGCTACAATGTAGAATAGTAATATCAAATTTTAATATAAAATCGTAATATAAAATCGTATTAAAGATTGAAAAAGAAATTTTATTAAATAATTTTTCATTAAAACAGAAATAAAAAGTTTTCTGTTCAAGGGATATAAGATTTTGCAACACTCTGTATATATCAGAAATATCAATCTATCATATGAGCAAACAAAAAATAAAAAATAAATGTAAAAAAAAAACACGAGCGAGATAATTTGCAATTCAACAAGGCTGATGATGTTTAAATGTTTATATTGATATATAATTGTTATTGTAATTTGTAATTTAAAATTAAATAACCAAAGTATTCTTTTTTAGCATAATTGTTTCCGTAATTGATAAATAATTGTTAAATTTATTTAATATTTTCCAATATACAATAGATTCGCAGTTCCCTACACACTGTTCTAAATGTGTCACCAAATACGAAGCAATAAATATTAATTATACTGTATCACAAGAAAATTTTTTATTAGTCTAATACGCCGAAATTTCAAATATAGAGTAAATAATTAATATATTATTGTATCATATGACGAAATTTCTTTATCCATTTATTCCAATGTCACGTCAATTATGACAACAAATTTAATAAATCAAGGTAGAAGCAACTAAAGTAGAAGCTAATCACAGGCATGATGATTGATTGCACAGTATTACGATTGTTCATCATAATGTTTATTGTGCGAATTTATGATTGCGTTATTTAATCCATGAACAAGGAAGCAATTCATGCCAATAGTTGAAGAACAAAAGTGTCATTTGTTATCTAAAGATTTTAGAGATTTTAAAGAAACGCATTAGATGTATAGGCCACTTTCTTCTGCAGCATTTGCGTTCACAGTTAATTAGTTTTATATGTCACAATCATATTTTACAATACGCGTATTAAAATGTATCTATTGTACATTGTTAAGTTAAAAATGTTTAATAAACGTACTTTAGATCGATATTAATAATATTATTATGTAAAAAAGCGTTTTGAAATATTATTAACGAGGGAAAATAATTAATTAATTAATTTTGAAAATTGTCCTTGAAATCAAATTATTTTTATGCAACATTTTTCTGCGAAATCTATATTGCGCAATGTATTACATCAGGCCTATTTAACACATTGTGTCCGAATTAAAGTCTTCCATCTCTCCATCGTTTTGTTAATTAACGCTTTAAGGTCTATTCTATTTGTTTCTTCTCAATGAGACAACGGAGACGTGGAAGCGTTTAGTTCGCGAGCAAAGTCAGATCTGTTTTATAATGTGCAATACTGTGTATATATTTATTTATAATTTTCTTTAAACGTTTATCAGTTTTTGTAATGAAATAAGCTCCTTACCATCGTATTAACAATAAGTGAGATGATACATGCCATATTCAGCTACTTGTCACATTTGCAGTTTATATGATCTCATGATATCATTTTATCATTGCTCTGTTATCTCGATTAGCTTAATGTCTGCTTTATTAATAGACAAATCGAAATAAGTTCAATGTTGACCCGTCTCGTTTATTCATTCTCCCAAAGCTCAAAATGAATCAGCAAATCTGTCGGTAATAAATGAATGGTGATAAGCGGATCGTTAAATGTCGTATTCGCAATAATTGTCACGTGCAATAATAAGTGAAATCATACCTAGACGTTGTGGAATCGTAATTTCATATGCAGTCGGTTTTACGAAACGGCGCAGTAAGGTCAGAATTTAAGTAAAGTAAACGACTCATCAAATCGAAGACGAGTAAGTTATTTGATCATAAATAAATGTTGTAGGATCGTAATTTAAATTAATTTGCAGTTGGCTTTACGAAACGGCTCAGTAAAGTGAATATTTAAGTGAAGTAAACGACTCATCAAACCGAACACAAGCAAGTTATAAGTAAATGTACCAATTATTATCGAGTTTTGTTCTCTTGTGTAACTGATGTACATTTGGACTGTATTGATGAGAATTTTAAATTAAAACCTGACATACATTACGTTGATTCAGCATTTAAATAAAGTAACTTCGAAAATTTGAAATGTACGGTACGTTAGCGACAATTTCGTGACTCTGCGACTTGAGATCAACTTTTGATGTCTCCAGCATTTTTTCAATTACACACTGTTTTAATAAAAAAGTAAAAAAATTGGCATAAATATTTGTCAGAAAGGTCAGAAAGAAACATACAGAATAATGGCAAAATAGAATAAAAGAAGATAGAATTAAACAAAAATAAAATATTTTGTTATGTGATGTGACATATTGACGGCTATATTAATGAAATTCAAAACACATACGAGAAAGTTTTAGTATTTAAAATATTAATAAAAAGTAATGCACCTAACTAGAAAGTGACAATTAATATAGGAAACATACAATAATTTTAATTTGATGTGGATATGATGAAGTAATGTTCACTTTTTAATAAAGCCATTCTTTCATCGCAAGTATACAATCTGTACATTTTACACTTCATCTAAGCAAAACATATCACTACATATTTGTTTAAACTTATTATGTACAAGTAAATCGACTTTAATTGCGTTTCGTGTTGTTATTCTTATTTTTGTAATGTTAAATATTAATTTTAACATGTCAGAGTTATATAATTTTGAGAAAGACTAGTCAAATTCATATATTAACCAATGCATATAACAATATATGTACATACGTTTTTATCGAATATGATCTAAATAATGCATACTGTTATGATCTGTTATTAAAATTCTGTTTAATCTAGTTTATCTGATTCATAGATTTATAATTATTTCAAATTTAGGCGAAAGATAATAGCACGCACACACCCACACACATACACACTTTTTCCGGTTGTTAGCAAACAGAATAATTTCGGAAAGCGGCAAAGAGTCACATTTTATTCTAAAATTTTCGGCCAAACTAAAACTTTCGATTGGCCGCACAACAAAGGTTTTTGCCTTTACAGTATGGATCTCCCACTCTCTTTTGGAGAAAGAAAATTGCGAACGAATTCACGTGTTACCTTTAATCGTGGAATGGAAGTTACAGTTCGCTTTTCTAATCTCTATTGCTCGCGGACTGCAGATCAACAAAACAGTGAAAAATGGTAAAAGAAAGAGTGTAAAAGCCGAAAGAAATAGAAAGTGCCTGAAAAAAGAAAAAAAAGCGTGATAAATCTTGTGTCGAGCAATAAATTACAAAGAAATGCTTTTACGTTTTGTGTTCTGGAACACAACAAGAAAAATAATGATTTTGGTTGGAGAAATTCTTTAATTCCAATTCCAATTCTAATTTCAGAAATGGCCCTAAACACATCATCATGGCTGAATCAATGCTTTGTGGAGAAGATTCTGCGAAAATCGGAAAGCGACAATTCAATTCAAGTGATCGATATATTCTCGAATCCGGGCTCAAATAAGGGTGACAACTATCTCTGTGATATTATTAGGATTACTGCTGAATTTTCGCGTGAACAAAGCGGTCATAAGATTGTGGAAAAGAAATCAATAATCGTTAAAGTTTCGCCAACATCCGAAAGTATTCGATATAATATTGTAAGTTGATTTAACTTATACAAT
>NW_012049766.1:0-2261 GCF_000956235.1 Wasmannia auropunctata
ATAATGTCTATTTAATTTACTGGTAATTTTAATATTATACAGAGTATCGCAAAGTTAACATATCGTTATAAAAATAGTAATATCAAATTTAAATATAAAATTGTATTAAAAATTGAGAAAGAAATTTTAGTAAATAATTTTGATATTTTTGATTAAGAAAGAAATGAAAAGTTCTCTGTTCAAAGAATTTGAGATTCCCCAACAGTCTGTATATATCAGAGATATCAATGTAATATCATGCAAGCGAACAAAAAATAAAAGATAATTATAAATGAACACAAGCGAGATAATTTGCTTTTTAACATCTCAAGGACGTATGTATTACGAGTCTAAAGGAAATGAGTGCTACTTACTTCAGATAATATGAATCTAATCTATAAATGAGTGTTATACGATCAATATAAATTACCCAAATATATAAAATCCAAATAACTACAAAGTCCATTCCCACCTTTTATATTTCGGAAATTGTTAAAAATTATGAAAACCGCGAGTTTAGAAAAGAAATTTCTTAAATATTTACTGAAATGATTTTTGAAGAAAGGGTTTAACAATTTTTTGTTAAGAGTGTATTGCCTATACTTGATATCTTTTTTATCTTTTTTTTAAAAGTTAATTTTTTTAATATTAAATGAACGTTGATGTCACACATCTGACAAAGAGTGCACACAAAACATAAAATTATCGAATAATAAAACATATAATCCGTTCTTGTAAGACAGCATAAATAGGATTTTAAAGAGAGACTAAAGAATATGAGATTACAAATTGAAAAATAAACACTCACCCATTTAGGTACACAAATAAAATTGTTAAGTGTCTCATAGTCATTTGAATTGTTGATTTCATGATTTCTTACGCAAATATAAACCGGAAATTCTTGCTAAATGAGTTACTCAACGTGCTAAAATTAAAACCACAACAAAACAATTTTACGAAAACGACGATTCTGACCGTTGATAATTTGTATCTTTCTAGGGAAGTCTCGAGCAAGAATTAATTAAACACGTCGCTTGCCACGAATACCATTTTCCGTTGCTATTGACTGAATCTTGTATAATAAAAATGCAAGACAAAAGCTCGAGATCACTCATTTCGCGACAATGACAATTAAGATCAATCGTAATCGAGGCAAAGGAGTTCACGCATTTTAGGCGATTTGGGAAGCACGCACAGATTATTGGATTCATTCAACTCAATTGTTGCTTGCTGAATTCGAAAATCATAGTCAAAATAGTCTTAATATTCGGACAATATAATTTTGGGATACATTTTGACAGAAGAATTTAAAGCAATTATAGAGTTGGTTTCAACGAATACAACATATATGAAATAACGACATTATCTTACGAATTATACAAGTTATTTCTTTAAAGTTTTGCAGGCCTACTATTACTTTTTCAGTTTCGGCTCTGCGGTGTGGCCAACTTTCGACACTTTCTCATTAACAAAAATACTATGATCGGATGAAAATATGTTATACATCAATCATCAATCTCTACAACATACTGGAACTGGAACGACTTTCTGCAGATGACAGAAGAGTTTATATAACCTGCTGTATCTATACTATTTTCTTTTCCAGTCGGGTACTCCCCCTTCTATTTTACTACCTCCGATCTGCCATCAAACCCAGAGCTACTTTACGCACGTCACCTCTCAATCTCGTTATTCCTACTTGCAGAATTTCGATCTATCAGTGCTTCTTCACTTTCGTTGCCTCTTCTCTATGGAACTTTCTCCCCAACACTATTAGGACATCTGGTTCACTTAATTCCTTCAAACGAAAACTTTTCTGTTATCTGCAACGACACGTGACTCTACCTCCGGACTCTAGTTGCTTCTTTCGGCTAACATGCACTACCTACACACTGCACTTTCTATTTCCACTTTCCGTACATCAATTGTATTTTTTTTCTTTAAACCTGTTATTTTATTTTATTTATCACGCGATTTAATTGAAATTCTACGTACCAGCATTTTTTTTCATTTCTACAATTATTCTCTGTCATTTTTTAATTATATCCTATTTATTATATCCTATTTTGTAAATATGCTAATCAATACATTTACGCATTCCATTACTTCTCTCTCATTTTTCTATTTATTTCTCCTATTTTTTTGTAAACATGTTTTATTCATATTCAAGTATTTTAATTTTTCTCTTTTCTGTGTTTATTTTTAGAAGACTCGAACTAGGACAGTAATAAATGGCTTCATATATTATTATTATTAATTTATTGTGTCGCAATCGTAAAATT
>NW_012049767.1:0-443 GCF_000956235.1 Wasmannia auropunctata
GCGAATTAGCTGAAATTCAAATGAAGAAAGCCGAAAAATATCGTGAATGGTTTCTGCTGGACGAGAGAACCAGACGTGTTGACGAAACAAAGAGAATTGGCAAGAGCAAATCAGCGAATGATTTGTTTGGTGTTGAGGGTAGTTTTAGAAAACTCGATATAGATTAAAAACGATTTATAATCTCATCTTGTGCAATTTCTTTTAATATTATTTTGTACTTTGCACTTTATAACGTTTTATATAATCGTTGAATCGTGCGTTTATCGGAGTTAAAACAAATTCTTTATGCAGCCTGTCATAATTAATAATGTCTATTTAATTTACTGGTAATTTTAATATTATACAGAGTATCGCAAAGTTAACATATCGTTATAAAAATAGTAATATCAAATTTAAATATAAAATTGTATTAAAAATTGAGAAAGAAATTTTAGTAAATAATT
>NW_012049768.1:0-1458 GCF_000956235.1 Wasmannia auropunctata
AAATAATAATACGTGATAATACGCCTTTTATAATACATTAAACATAACATTCATGTATGTATATACTTATGTATGTACTTATTCATAATCTGTAATAATACGTTCTGTATTTATTTATTAATGAGTAAATGCAAATTACATTGTCAAATCACGTGTTATTCACTATTGTTATTTAGATTATTTGTATATTTTTTGAGTCATTTATCCCGTTCATGAGTAGCCATATGATCCACCTCTATTTTTATAAGGCAAAAATACAATGGTTTAAAGAAATGTCTCTTTTAATAAAAAAAATAAATAATTTGGATTCCTAATTTTTCATAATAGTAAACAGTATAAAGTTTTTACTGGCATAGTTTATTTAACTTAATAGATAATATCTGACAAATTAAGTATTTAATGTGTGCGGCGTGTATACCGGGTTTACCCTTCACAGTTTTGAGATCTATGCAAAAAATAACAAATTTTGTAATGTGTATAGATGTACTAATATTTAATTGTAGATTTTTAAAACTACTACAGACTAATTTTGCTAATATTTTGATATTATTTGATATATGTATACTGATATATTAATAAATTGAGATAAATTATTTTGATTTAAAAAGGACAAATTTTCCTTTGGGAGATATAACGAAGGATGGCTATAAAATTCTATATGGAGCATATTTAGACACCGATCCTTCTCTCTATGACTTTAATGACACTTTTAAGTATTACCTGATGTTAAACGACATGTATTGTTTGATGGATGGTACTACGAACGGTTATGTTATCTTCTTCGATGCTAGCAATTTAACCTTTGGTCATATTACACGAATGAATCCATTCGGATTCAAGAAATATTTATATTATCTCCAAGAAGCAGCACCATTTTGTATAAAGGAAGTCCATGTCATAAACGCACCAACCGTTATCGAATTGGTAATGAACATGATAAAACCTTTTATGAAAAAAGAACTACTAGACGTAGTAAGTTTCACAAATTAATTAATTAACTTTAAGCGTAATTATTTAATAATACCGGCGTTTTTAAGAAATGCATATATATTTGCAACGAACAATGTAATGTAGCAATTAAATAATTTTAACTGTAACTTTACAGATTCATGCAAATCCGGAATTATACAAATATAATTGCTCGTAACATCAAAATTTGAATTTAAGAGAATTATACTCACTGCTACTGTTCTACTTACAATTAGTAATCAAACAAGTTTTTCTGAACTTATTTAATTTTTCCAGATGCATTTTTATTCATCATTAGAGAACGTTTCTAAATACATCTCAGTGGATAAGTTGCCAAACGAATCGGGTGGAAAGGCGGGTCCAATACGCGAATTAGCTGAAATTCAAATGAAGAAAGTCGAGAAATATCGCGAATGGTTTCTGCTGGACGAGAGAACCAGACGTGTTGACGAAACAAAGAGAATTGGCAAGAGCAAATCAGCGAATGAT
>NW_012049769.1:0-1631 GCF_000956235.1 Wasmannia auropunctata
TTTCCATGCTATAAATGCGAAAATTAAGTAAATAATTATTCTTAACAAATAAAAGATGTAAATACAAGAGAAATGAATCTTTATATCGAATGCTTTATATTGAATGGCGAATGGCATAAGAATTTCGTCCTCCTGATTCGATTTACGAATACGGTGGGCCATGAATTTCAGAGCTAAAATTATAGAGCTAAGATTGTTTCCGATAATTTTCCGTGCTATATAAATGCGAAAATTAAAGTAAGTAATTATTCTTAACAAATAAAAGCTGTAAATATAAAGAAAAAAAATCTTTACATCGAATGGTTTAATATTGAATGACGAATGGCATAAGATATTCTTTCCTCCTCATTTGATTTACGAGTACAGTGGGCCATGAATTACAGAGCTAAAATTGATTCTGATAATTTTTTGTGCTATAAATGCAAAAATTAAGTAAATAATTATTCTTAACAAATAAAAGATGTAAATACAAGAGAAATGAATCTTTATATCGAATGCTTTATATTGAATGGCGAATGGCATAAGAATTTCGTCTCCTGATTCGATTTACCAATACAGTAGGCCATGAATTTCAGAGCTATAATTACAGAGCTAAGATTGATTCTGATAATTTTCCGTGCTATAAATGCGAAAATTAAAGTAAATAATTATTCTCAGCAAATAAAAGATATAAATGTAAGGGAAACAAATCTTTATATCAAATGCTTTATATTGAATGGCGAATGCCATAAGAATTTTGTCCTCATTCGATTTGTGAATACAGTGGGCCATGAATTTCAGAGCCAAAATTACAGAGCTAAAATTGATACTGATAATTTTCCATGCTACATTGAGAAAAAAAAGTATTAAATCAAATGAATATTTCTTAATTCAATTATATTCTGCGATCACGGAGCGTCAAACAAATATTTTGTTAATTCAACATGTTGATTCACAGAAATATCATGTTAATGTTATTGATGTATGTTTAATTCAAAAACATATATAATTGAATCAAAGAGAAACTGTCAATAAAACGCATTTAATTGTTTCAACAACTTTTTTTCTCAGTGTATAAATGCGAAAATTAAAATAAATAAGTTTTTATTCTTAACAAATAAAAGATGTAAATATAAAGAAAAGGAATCTTTACATCGAATGCTTTAATATCGAATGACGAATGGCATAAAATATTCTTTCCTCCTCATTCGATTTACGAGTACAGTGGGCCATGAATTTCAGAGCTAAGATTGATTCTGATAATTTTCCATGCTATAAATGCGAAAATTAAAGTAAATAATTATTCTCAGCAAATAAAAGATATAAATATAAGGGAAATAAATCTTTATATCGAATGCTTTATATTGAGTGGCGAATGCCATAAGAATTTCGTCCTCCTAATTCGATTTACGAATACAGTGGGCCATGAATTTCAGAGCTAAAATTAGAGAGCTAAGATAGATTCTGATAATTTTCCATGCTATAAATGCGAAAATTAAAGTAAATAATTATTCTCAGCAAGTAAAAGATATAAATAAGAGAAACGAATCTTTACATCGAATTCTTTATATTGAATGGCGGATGGCATAAGAATTTCATCCTCCTGATTCGATTTACGGATACAGTGGGCCATGAATTTCAGAGCTAAAATT
>NW_012049770.1:0-387 GCF_000956235.1 Wasmannia auropunctata
GCGCTTCTCAATTTTGGCGACGGCGGGTTTTCCTAGCTGCGCGGCGCGACCGGAGAGAAGATACGGATTTGCCGTTCACTAGTTGAAACAGCGAGAGCGATCAGAGACAAGTCGCGGAACAGAGACCCGAGGATCTCGCGAAGGTTATTCGCGTGAGAAGAAAATGACGAGAAGGATTTACTGTTTGGCGATGTGGTGTCGTGCGTACGCTGCCCTTGTCTGGTCACGCCGTGTGGCACCTCAAATCACTCGCGGACTCAACTTTGATTTACGGCACTCGCGAGTAAAAGTTCGCGGCGATGATGTTCCGTCAGCGAATGAAGTTCCGAAGCGGGATGGTCTGAGATCTGAGTTGAGAGGCCAGGATCTGAGATCGAAGAGAAGAGA
>NW_012049771.1:0-366 GCF_000956235.1 Wasmannia auropunctata
ATTACTTATATGAAAGATTTGATATCAATAAAAGGCGCCAAGTTATAATCCCATAAAAATTACGTTTCCTTACTTTAGTCATAAGTACAAATTATAATCTCATAATTATATATTTTCTAAGAAAGTATGAAAGGTAAATATTGATAACAACGGACCCAACCCCAATGACCTTGACCTTCATATATGTTGTCAAGGTCATGACCCTGAGTGACTATCAAGAGATTTTAGCCGTCGCTCGTTATTCGTTAAAAAGTTNTTAACAAAAAAGTACAAATATTATTAAATTATTATTAAATATTATTAAAATAAATATTAACAAATATTATTAAATTATTATTAAATATTATTAAAATAAATATTAACAAA
>NW_012049772.1:0-315 GCF_000956235.1 Wasmannia auropunctata
TCTTCAGATTGTTATCTCTTTTTGTATTTTAATTTCCGGTCTCTATTTAAATGATATGTATATCACTTATTTTACAATATAAAATTACTATCTTCTTGTTACTTTAAATGAAAGATTTGATATCAATAAAAGGTGCCAATTTATAATCCCATAAAAATTAGGTTTTCTTACTTAGGTCATAAGTGTATTACTTATATGAAAGATTTGATATCAATAAAAGGCGCCAAGTTATAATCCCATAAAAATTACGTTTCCTTACTTTAGTCATAAGTACAAATTATAATCTCATAATTATATATTTTCTAAGAAAGTATA
>NW_012049773.1:0-449 GCF_000956235.1 Wasmannia auropunctata
GTATTTATATTAATTTAAATAATGCTGTAATCAGTAGCAAACATCATTAACAATTGTACACAACTAAATTTTGCGCAATAAAATATCTGCAGCATGTGTAGAATTTTACTTTATGCAAATTATGTTGCGCAAATATTTTTTGTGCCAAATGATGAATAGCTAATTTGAATGGTCTGTTTTGGTAGACGTACAAAATGTTATGAGATATTTTTATGATTCTTCCTCTAAAAATGATATTTCATTTTTCGTTGTCATGTTACGTATAATTATTCTCTTATTTATTGTTACATAGTATTTTAATAATGCACACTTTATTATTATAACGTCGCATATGTCATAGCATGTCGCGGCAGTCAATATCATAATTAATGACATATCATAAATGCACACATACATACTTTACGCCATATTTTGAGTTTGACCTACCATTCTCTCTCTCTCTCTCTCTC
>NW_012049774.1:0-492 GCF_000956235.1 Wasmannia auropunctata
TAAAATGGCGAGTGCTATGTTTAGTCTGCCGAGGTCGTCCGTCTGGCCTTGTGATGTCAGGAAACTCACTGAGCAATGCGTGATATGGCGTGGTTCCTTTGATCGTTTTGACGCAGACCTCGTGTGGGTTGATTTTGCGTCCTGGCACAGTCAGGTTGGTTACCTGGTCTACCAGTCGACGGTTTTTCAAGTTGACCAGTAGGTCAAAATGTGCCAGGAAATCGGCTCCGATGATGGGCTTTGCTACGTCGGCAATGACGAAGTCCCACGTAAAACAGCGTCGGAGGCCGAGGTTTAGTGTGAGTGCCTTGGAACCGTAAGTATGAATTGCGGTCCCATTTGCTGCAGCCAGCTCGTATGTGGATCTTATACGTGGCCCACAAAGATATTTGCGGGGGTACACGCAAAGATCGGCACCGGTGTCTACGAGAAAGTCTATTTTGGTGTCGAGGTCCATGACGTATAGGCGGCGCGTCGTTCCGAGCTCCCCTT
>NW_012049775.1:0-526 GCF_000956235.1 Wasmannia auropunctata
AACAGGCTGAGGACCTCCCACGGAGTCATACATATAGCGGGCGTGGGTGTTTCTTCCTTACGAGATTTGTCGTGGCGCCTGCGGCGCCGCGCACCACTCTCGTCACATGGCGGGCGCGCGCGGGCTCGGCGCGCGGGCCAAACGCGCGTGCATTAATGTAAGCGTACCGCTACAGCACTCCCTTGCCAGTGGGGAACCCACGATTATCATAGGCCTGCTTGAAACCGATCCGGGAAGTGGACTCGTCGTCCGGATCTCGTGGTCCTCGTGGATGGTTCCATTCTGTCTTTCGGGAGTTGTGTTGGTGCCTCTTCTGTGTCGTCTGTATCGGCTAACAAGTATGCCGGTTTGACTCTGTCTATCGACACGTTGACCATCTTGTTGTTTATCTTGACTTTGATGGTCTTGTCCTTTCGCTCGATAACTTGGTATGGTCCGTCGTACGGTGGTTGCAAAATTGTCTTGGGCCCATCGTGTCGTACGAAGACGTGGCTGCTTGTTGCGAGATCCTTAAAGATGAATGCCT
>NW_012049776.1:0-501 GCF_000956235.1 Wasmannia auropunctata
TGCGACTTCCGTGCACGCTTGGCCCGGAGATCCCAGAAGCGCTCCGGTGTCCTGGAACGCTTCGACGGGCCCGGCGAACGTCGAGGGCTGGTGCTAGTGCTCGACGTGCGGTACGACGGACTAATCAAGCTGGCTGATTCGGCGGGCAGGCTCGATGGTTGAGCTGGTGTCGCCGGAGGCTCTCCAACAGGGCTCGGCGGTTGCGCCGGCGCCCTTGGTTGCTGCAGCGCTGGTGGTCGCGGGATCAGAAGCCGTCTCTGGACGAGACTCCGTGATCGCCCTGGCGTCGGCTTCTGCGGCGCTGTCGACCGCGGGCTCGGAGGCTGTCTCCAGACAGGACTCCGCGGTCGACCTGGCGTTCGTGGCTTCTGCGACGTCGTTGGAAGCGGGCTCAGAGGCGCCGGCGAAGAACGGGACCGGACGCAGCCGACGCTCGTCTGCGTGGAGCGCGAGACTTGAGTGGTGACCGGCCGAGGTCGTGGGTCCGCCAACCTCCACCTT
>NW_012049777.1:0-523 GCF_000956235.1 Wasmannia auropunctata
TAGGTAGTGGTAGATCAGGAGAAGGAGTGCAATGAAGGGTAATCCACAAATGACTCCGGATTCGAATAACAACTTGGAATATATTTTTAGGATATATGTACAAGGGTAGGAATGTCAGTGTAGATACTTGGTTGAGATGGATTGACTCCGGGAGGAGGTAGGAAGTAAGTCGGGTGGCACCCGAAGGTGCCCGCGCCGAAAGGTGCGAAGGCTGTCGCCGGTTGAGTTCGTCTACTCCTCCGGGGGGGAGTTCTCTTCGTCCTCGCCGAAGAGCTCTCTCAACCGAGCCTGAAGAAACGGGTTTCGCTGCACCGAAGTGATGGCCCGGATCTTGAGGAGCTGCGACTTCCGTGCACGCTTGGCCCGGAGATCCCGGAAGCGCTCCGGTGTCCTGGAACGCTTCGACGGGCCCGGCGAACGTCGAGGGCTGGTGCTAGTGCTCGACGTGCGGTGCGACGGACTAGTCAAGCTGGCTGATTCGGCGGGCAGGCTCGATGGTTGAGCTGATGTCGCCGGAGGCTCT
>NW_012049778.1:0-702 GCF_000956235.1 Wasmannia auropunctata
TTTACACAGTCAGCCCCAAATGACTTCCGACTGATTTTGATCTTGACCTTGACCCTTAAGAAGTTTAAGGCCACTGACGTTTCCCGTCGCTCATTATTTATTAAAAAGTTATTAACATAATAAGTTATATATGCTCATTTAATCGTGTGTCATGTTTATGGGATTTAATGGATTATTCGTTAAATAGTTATTAACAAAAAAAGTAACAAAAGAAATAATCCCAATGGGGGGGGGGTTGGGGGAGCGAAGCCCCGTCCAGTAGGTAGTATGGGCGCAGGCAGGGAGGGGAGGTGCAGGGGGGAGGGGCGGAACAATAATTCATAGTGACTCGTGGAAAGCGCATAAATCATTACATAAACATAATTACATACATCGAATGGATAATTACATACATCAAAGTCAGTCAGAAGTCATTTGGGGCTGACTGTGTAAAGGTAAACATTTACCTAATTTATAAACAAAAATAAATACAAATATATAAATTTGAAATTTTATATTTTTTTACATACTTTGTAAGTTATTTATTATAAAACTAAACAGCTAATGCACTGTCAAATCGTAAACGTAACCAAATCACATCACAATACTGTCACCAACTGTCAAATTCACTGAACTGTCAAATTCATTTTCTCACTAACGCCTCTCGCGACAGAAATTACAATCGTACAAGGACGACAATGACAATAACGTTTCTTAAAATAA
>NW_012049779.1:0-486 GCF_000956235.1 Wasmannia auropunctata
TTACCGTACGCGGGTTTTGCATGGGTCAAAGAACGTCGATTGTCTGGACGCGATATTATCTGTACCATCAAAATCAAATCTTGGTTACATTGTGGAGGTCGATCTTGAGTATTCGCCCGATTTACACGATATTCACGCGGATCTTCCGTTTTGTCCGACGCGAAGTAGACCGCCGGGAAAACAAAGTGAAAAACTTCTCGCCACACTTTATAATAAGGAACGTTATGTGATGCATTATCTTAATTTGCAGGGTAAATGTTTACCTTTACACAGTCAGCCCCAAATGACTTCCGACTGATTTTGATCTTGACCTTGACCCTTAAGAAGTTTAAGGCCACTGACGTTTCCCGTCGCTCATTATTTATTAAAAAGTTATTAACATAATAAGTTATATATGCTCATTTAATCGTGTGTCATGTTTATGGGATTTAGTGGATTATTCGTTAAATAGTTATTAACAAAAAAAGTAACAAAAGAAATAATCCC
>NW_012049780.1:0-606 GCF_000956235.1 Wasmannia auropunctata
TAAAGTACTGATGTGTTTCTTCTCGCGGATGTTTTTGAGAATTTTCGTAACACGTGTATAAATAGTTATGGACTTGACCCCGCGCATTATTATACGTTACCGGGATATACTTGGGATGCCATGCTAAAATTCACGGGCGTTCGATTCGAGTTACTCACTGATATTGATATGGTACTATTTGTGGAACGTGGGATACGCGGTGGTTTGAGTCAGTGTTCCAATAGGTATGCGAAAGCTAATAATAAATATATTTCATCGTACGATCCGTCGATACCGTCTTCATATCTAATGTACTTTGACATAAATAATCTTTATGGTTGGGCAATGAGTGAACCGTTACCGTACGCGGGTTTTGCATGGGTCAAGAACGTCGATTGTCTCGACGCGATATTATCTGTACCATCAAAATCAAATCTTGGTTACATTGTGGAGGTCGATCTTGAGTATTCGCCCGATTTACACGATATTCACGCGGATCTTCCGTTTTGTCCGACGCGAAGTAGACCGCCGGGAAAACAAAGTGAAAAACTTCTCGCCACACTTTATAATAAGGAACGTTATGTGACGCATTATCTCAATTTGCAGGGTAAATGTTTACCTTTACAC
>NW_012049781.1:0-394 GCF_000956235.1 Wasmannia auropunctata
GTTTTAATATTTACGACTCTCGGTGATTATAGCGATTTGTATTTAAAGACTGATGTGCTTCTTCTCGCGGATGTTTTTGAGAATTTTCGTAACACGTGTATAAATAGTTATGGACTTGACCCCGCGCATTATTATACGTTACCGGGATATACTTGGGATGCCATGCTAAAATTCACGGGCGTTCGATTCGAGTTACTCACTGATATTGATATGGTACTATTTGTGGAACGTGGGATACGCGGTGGTTTGAGTCAGTGTTCCAATAGATATGCGAAAGCTAATAATAAATATATTTCATCGTACGATCCTTCGATACCGTCTTCATATCTAATGTACTTCGACATAAATAATCTTTATGGTTGGGCAATGAGTGAATCGTTACCGTACGCGGGTT
>NW_012049782.1:0-360 GCF_000956235.1 Wasmannia auropunctata
GAAGTAACATCCGTTTCATTTAATGTCAAAAATATGATTTGGATAAAATGAAATTCCGTTTACTTACATCTGTTCATCACACAGCCGAAACCGATACAATTTGTTTAATTGTTCCGATCTTATGTTATCATTATCCATTAAGTTACATCTCAAAGAGGAATCAAATCAGAATTTATTTTAATTTAACAATTGTTTTAAATTTCGTTATATATATATACTCATAATAAAGAAACCTTATGTTTAAGTCACGTAAAGCCACAGTTCAATTTTGAGAGTTTAACAATATTATTTTTTTCTAACTTTTTTATTTTAACGACCTGTCTCTTATACACATCTCTGAGCGGGCTGGCAAGGCAGACC
>NW_012049783.1:0-436 GCF_000956235.1 Wasmannia auropunctata
GTGTCGCGCTTTGAAAAATGACCAATGAGACGCGGTCACGCATACCTGAGGCTGTAGGCCCAATCGCGAGCGCTAGAAACAACGAGCTGAGCGCCACAGGCGCGAACGCAACGCTATGTTACCAACATAAAAAACACTAGTGATTCCAACACTTCTTACAGTATAAAGTATATTATTGATGGATACTTACTGATGAATAAAGCAGTCATGATTCAGCAACAAAAATTTCTTTAGGACAAAGTCTCGAATCAGCATCAAAAATATCTTCAGGGCGAAGTCTTGAATTGAAGTAACATCCGTTTCATTTAATGTCAAAAATATGATTTGGATAAAATGAAATTCCGTTTACTAACATCTGTTCATCACACAGCCGAAACCGATACAATTTTTTTAATTGTTCCGATCTTATGTTATCATTATCCATTAAGTTACATCT
>NW_012049784.1:0-1046 GCF_000956235.1 Wasmannia auropunctata
TATCAGCAATAAATATATGCTAGTTATAAAATTTTAAATTTTGAAAAGTGTTTCAAAGTATTGCAAATGTAAAATGTGATAGATTTTACGAATATGTACGTGAAATTTTCCATTGAATTTTTCTACCCCTTGGGAAAGAAACCGAAAAAATCCGCGGAAAAATTGAAAAAAACCGGTTTTCTTCCCAGCCTTTAAAACTATCAGACAAGATCAAGACAAGGTCACTATGAATTTTTAAAATGGAACCCTCCATTTTTCATTACATATTATTGTAGCACACCTCGAGAGCTTTTCCAAAATGCTATAATAAAGTTATTTTTCAATAAATACTTTTGAAGTTACGAAGCTTGAAAGTTACAGTACCGTCGACATTAGCATTAGCCATGGTGTCCGATAGACGGACACCACAAGCATACCTCGAGCATAGCATACCTCGAGAGCTTTCCAAAACACTATTTCATTAAATAACTTTCGAGTTAAAAGGCTTCAAAGTTGCAATATTGTTGGCATTAGCATTGGTACCCAAGGCGTTCGACCAACGGCTTTTTGGCAAGGGCAAAACTTTTTGAATGTTGTTCAGAGCCATCACCTTGACAACATTTGTCAAGGTCAAAACGATTGGAGATTGTTCCTCGTATTTTCATTATTTCAACTTTTACTATAAAAATGAAAATAATAATTTAAAAGAATAACATGTGCGGCTCGATTAATCCCAAAAAGTCATATGAAGGTCGCGATGCTTCGAAGATGTTTAATCAAATAGTGCTTTGGAAAGCTCTCTTTGGAGGTATGCTATGCTCGAAATATGCTCGAGGTGTCCGTCTATCGGACATCTTGGATAATGCTAATGTCGATGATATTGTAACTTTCAAGCTTCATAACTTGAAAAGTATTTATTGAAAAATAAATTTCAAAAAATTCAAAGTGATCTCATCCTGACCTAGACGACGTCACTCAGGGTCAAACCAATTTTATCATCTTATGTCCCCCTCGAAGTCCCAAAACTTTTGTCTGAAACATTTTTCCCTAAAATGCACAGTTCAAGA
>NW_012049785.1:0-521 GCF_000956235.1 Wasmannia auropunctata
ATTTGCATCCGTGCAGCTTTGTAAAGAATCAGTAAGTTATTTAATGAATTATGGATTTCGAAAGTAGAGACTTTAAGCTGTGAAATGCTTTTTTGATTATTATGTTACGATAATTTTTGACAAAGTTGCTCTATCTTGAATTTTTTAAAATTATTGATATATTAACGCATTGTCCGGTCAATTAGTTTAGTGACTGTATAATGTATATATGTATATTACCCAAAAAAAATATTTTAGTTATAAAGTGAAATTTCCTCTAATCTTATATTTTAAGCAAAAACTTTTACAGAAAGGGTATTCCTATTCCAATAAAGTGAACTGTTCATCTAAAATCTATTAGATATTATTTTTCGGCTTTCTTCTTATATTAAGAGAAATACGTTTTTTTCAAGCGGAATGCCCTCTTACATGCGATATGAGTAACATGAAAAGCAATGTGTATCGCTGCGTTCTGCCGCGTGACGATTGATTGAAGTGTTGCGCTGCATTTGCAAAAGCAGACGCAGTAAGACTGCGTTCCG
>NW_012049786.1:0-865 GCF_000956235.1 Wasmannia auropunctata
TACTCGCAACTCTATTTTGCACGGCACTCATGTCCGCTACGCTAAAGAAATCTTTACCCAAGCACGGCCCTCTCGTTTCGCGAAACTTGGCGACTTTACAAAACTAGCGACGTTCGTCTCACCGTAGGCTCTCCAACTCTTAACTCCCGTGGACTTTCAATACTCAGTCTCGGCAGTGGATCCTGCGTCCCTTACTGCAATCACGTCTGATATCGGCGACAATCACGGCACGAGTGCCGATCCTTTACAGCGACGGAAGCACGTTGGTATCGGGGCCATATGCCGGTTCCGGCAGTCTCTTCCTGTCAGGGACTCTTTCCCGTGAGTCCCTCTTTCGCGACCCCCTGCGCCGCAGGTGGGTAGCGTTCATTGCGGGCCCCGTGATAACGGGCGCGAAGTTTTAATTCTAACTCGTTGGGAGAGCTTCTTGCTCTCGAAATGTGGAGTGAGCCCTGGTGGTCAGCTCTCCTGCGCCCCATTACTTCCGGGCTCTTGGCAGGGCCGTTGGCTCGCTCCGTAGGTTCTGTAAAAAGGAACTGCAGTAAAAGGGCTCCGTGGTAGAGGAAAAAGAAACAGTAATTACGTGACCTGTGCTCCCGTCTTGCGCTGAGTGTATGTCTCAGTAGCCTTTCGTCCTTGGGGTCCTCGTTGTTCGGAGCCGGTGAGACGACGTTTCAATACAACTCCTCCGGACAGTCGCCGTCTCTCACTTAGTTTGGTCGGCTTATGACCTAGTTGCTTAAATCTATCGCAGAATTTAAGTCGCGAAACGTGGCAAAATCGGAGATGCGCTCGCCCTCGAAAATCGGAGAACGCAGGATCCACTCAGCCCTTGCGGTCGGGCTAATGAGCCCTTGTGACGGAC
>NW_012049787.1:0-732 GCF_000956235.1 Wasmannia auropunctata
TTTTTTATGTTATGCCAAAAGTAGCGTTTCCTTATCAGACGGTATGTTTTATTGACACCCTTGTGCCCGCCAACGGCTGATTCGTGGTGTTCCCTAATGATATTGATCCTGTCCCCGATTAAAGGGGTGATGATGGTTCCGTTACAAATGTTAACTATAATAGATCGCTCTGTTAGAGTAGTCGTTAATAATTGTTGTATTGTTTCCCAAGGGATCGTGTCTAATATGTCCGTTCGTCGCACACTAATTGTACGTAGGTTTAATTCAGAGATTACATCTAGCAGAGAGACAAAACAATTGTTCAATATTTCTCTGTCTAGGCAAATGGTTTTCCTTTCTTTCGCTGGCAGAGTGATAATGTGCTGACCGTAATGCGCTTAGAAGTGCACCCGGGCTCTTCCGAGCATGAGATTATCTGGGGGAGGTAACTTCCCGGCTTCGTGGAGCTCGATAGCGCCTTTGTCGAAGGGATGACCATCGCTGGTTATGAATACAATGAGGTTATCGCGTCTGCTTAATAGCGGAAAATTATTCTCTCGTATTTGGCATATCGTGTGTGGATTATCAGAATCAAGAGCCGGTGCCTCGTGAATGGAGGGCAGAGGCTTGCTTGGTGTTGATAATTGTAAGCTTAGAGTGTTATCGCTTGCTTCGTCTGAGATTTCCCTTAGGATAGCCTCCTTTCGTGGTCTTAAATTGTATCGCGGTTCAGGTAGTGATTCATCGTCATTG
>NW_012049788.1:0-464 GCF_000956235.1 Wasmannia auropunctata
GTGTGCACATAATATCTGACCGATAGTATAACTCTAAATTATTACTTCATATAATATCAACGAATACTATACGTTAAACCATTACTTTATATAATATGAATGCTAAACTATTATTTTATATAACATTAAACATATAGCACGATATCGAACTGATATTATAGTATTAAATTATTGTTTTATATATCGTTAAACGCACAGCATAATATCAACCTGACACTATAATATTAAATCATTACCTTATATAATACTGGGTGTACAACTCAATATCAATGAATACTACAACGTTAAACTATTATTTTATATAATATTGAGTGTGTAACATTAAATTATTACTTTACATAATATCACAATGTTAAACTATCATTTTGTATGATATTAGATGTATAATACAATGTCAGTTGATACCATAATGCTAGGCCGTTACTTCCATGCAGCATTCAATTAATATTATAATGTTCAAGCTA
>NW_012049789.1:0-441 GCF_000956235.1 Wasmannia auropunctata
GTCGAGACCAAGCGCTGGCACGCTCAGTGATTGCTCGTACATACATTTTGCGTCATTCGCAATTGTATTTGGCACCAATTCAGCTTTATTAACAAAAACTAATTTTTTCGATATTCCTTACTTGGACTCTATCTCCGCAATTATCAGTCCGATCTCTGCGAAACTCACACAAGTAATGTATCTCGATGAGACGACGAGTATAAATGCATAACATAATGAAATTTATTGATATTTCGGAGATTCGTATTTCGAGGTATCTGTATTAGCAAACTTGACACCGAGCATCAGATGCGCGCGTACCAACTTTCATTTTCATTTTCTTTATTTCGACGGTGCAAATTTACTTATTCGGGATATATTGTTCAAGAGATATTAATGTTTCGAGATCGGCGAAGAAACGTGTATCCGTCCGCCAACTGCTAGCGCTGACTGCAGGCGCCC
>NW_012049790.1:0-547 GCF_000956235.1 Wasmannia auropunctata
TCATTATGTTATGCATTTATACTCGTCGTCTCATCGAGATACATTACTTGTGTGAGTTTCGCAGAGATCGGACTGATAATTGCGGAGATAGAGTCCAAGTAAGGAATATCGAAAAAATTAGTTTTTGTTAATAAAGCTGAATTGGTGCCAAATACAATTGCGAATGACGCAAAATGTATGTACGAGCAATCACTGAGCGTGCCGGCGCTTAGTCTCGACGAGAAATAATTATTTTTCAACCTTATATTTGGGATCGTAACATTTCTGCACCTGATGGAGCGAAAATTTTTTTTTCTCGTCGAGACCAAGCGCTGGCACGCTCAGTGATTGCTCGTACATACATTTTGCGTCATTCGCAATTGTATTTGGCACCAATTCAGCTTTATTAACAAAAACTAATTTTTTCGATATTCCTTACTTGGACTCTATCTCCGCAATTATCAGTCCGATCTCTGCGAAACTCACACAAGTAATGTATCTCGATGAGACGACGAGTATAAATGCATAACATAATGAAATTTATTGATATTTCGGAGATTCGTATTTC
>NW_012049791.1:0-524 GCF_000956235.1 Wasmannia auropunctata
TCGAAGAGTTTCTTGGAAAGTAAAAATTGTAAAGTAAGATTTTTTTATACTTTTGTCCGAGCTTTTGACAAAAATGACTTTAACAATTGGAAAATTAATATCTTCGCACTTTCTTAAGCTTAAGCTTAAACGATCTTTCTTAAACAATCTTTAATGTCATCATATTTGTTTTGGAAACATCTTAATTAAATATATTATAAAGCATGTTACGTTTTTACTTATTTGTTAATTAGTATAATAATAAAGCATGTTATACATAAATTACTTTATTTACAATAAAGTAATTTAAAATTATATAAGTTATATTGAAAAGATTATATGTAAATGTATATAGTAAAATTATTTTCCTTTTTTTAAATAAAATATTGTATCATTTAAAACATGTTACGTAAAATATTTTCTTTATTACGTTAATTTTAATAATCATTTACGAGAGAAATTTGATGATAGACATATGACGCACACAATGACACTAAAAATAATTCAAGTTTAAAAAGGTGTAAAATTTAATTTTTAAATTTTTA
>NW_012049792.1:0-1932 GCF_000956235.1 Wasmannia auropunctata
TGAAAGCTGCAGATTGATTTTTAGCGCAGTCGATAGTTATCTAAATAAATTTACTCAATCATGATTTAGGACAGAGAGGTGGATGTATCGATTAGACGAAAATTTGTGTTGCAAATGGATTCAGTTACTTTATTTCAAAACACATGAAGATATTTCAAAGCCTTGCGACAAAAGGGCGAGCGACTTGAATCGCATCTTAGTACTCCTCGGCGCCCTCCTCGCCCTCGCCTTCCGCGGAATCCATTCCGACCTCCTCGTAATCCTTCTCGAGCGCGGCAAGATCCTCGCGCGCCTCGGAGAACTCTCCCTCCTCCATACCCTCGCCGACGTACCAGTGCACGAATGCACGCTTGGCGTACATCAGATCGAACTTGTGATCCAAACGGGCCCAGGCCTCCGCGATGGCAGTGGTGTTGGACAACATGCAGACGGCGCGCTGGACTTTAGCGAGGTCGCCGCCAGGTACGACGGTCGGTGGCTGATAGTTGATGCCGACTTTGAAACCGGTCGGGCACCAGTCGACGAACTGAATCGTGCGTTTCGTCTTGATGGTAGCGATTGCCGCGTTGACGTCCTTGGGTACGACGTCGCCACGATAGAGCATGCAGCAGGCCATGTACTTCCCGTGACGCGGGTCGCACTTGACCATCTGATTCGCCGGCTCGAAGCAGGCGTTCGTGATCTCCGAAACGGAGAGCTGCTCGTGGTAGGCCTTCTCGGCCGAGATAACGGGCGCGTACGTCACCAGGGGGAAGTGGATTCTCGGGTAGGGCACCAAGTTGGTCTGGAACTCCGTCAGATCGACGTTCAGGGCACCGTCGAATCGCAGCGAGGCCGTGATGGACGACACAATCTGGCCGATCAGGCGATTCAGATTCGTATAGGTCGGCCTCTCGATGTCCAGGTTGCGGCGGCAAATGTCGTAGATCGCCTCGTTGTCGACCATGAACGCGCAGTCGGAATGCTCGAGGGTGGTGTGCGTCGTGAGGATCGAGTTGTACGGCTCGACAACGGCCGTAGAGACCTGGGGCGCCGGATAAATCGCAAACTCCAGTTTCGACTTTTTCCCGTAGTCCACCGATAGTCGTTCCATCAGCAGGGACGTGAAGCCGGAACCGGTGCCGCCGCCGAACGAATGAAAAATCAAGAAGCCCTGGAGTCCCGTGCATTGATCCGCCAGCTTGCGAACGCGATCCAGGACAAGATCCACTATCTCCTTGCCGATTGTGTAGTGGCCGCGCGCGTAATTGTTGGCGGCATCCTCTTTGCCGGTTATCAGCTGCTCCGGATGGAAGAGTTGCCGGTACGTACCTGTGCGCACCTCATCTGAAAGAATAGGCGGATCAAATTCGATCGTCCAGGTAAGGAACTTTTGCTGCATATTATAATAATATAAAATGTCACATCACACTCACCCACGACGGTCGGTTCGAGATCGACGAAGACTGCTCTGGGAACGTGCTTTCCGGCGCCGGTTTCGCTGAAGAAGGTGTTGAAACTGTCGTCACCGCCTCCGAGTATCTTGTCCGACGGCATTTGCCCATCGGGTTGGATACCGTGCTCCAAGCAGTACAACTCCCAACAGGCATTTCCAATTTGTACTCCCGCCTGCCCTACGTGGACGGATATGCATTCACGCTGCAAAAGATATTACAAGCTGCAGTCTGATAATAAATTATTTTATTTTATTTTTTTTTTAATCAAAATCCACTTTATCAAATCATTCCTCAGACGCAACTGAAATGATCGCGGTCTGTAGATCGATCATTTCTGCCTGGGTCTGTATTAATTATAGATTTATAATTTAGACCCGTTAATTTGTAACAAAATTCTATTTGTAATTTTATATGCGCTTCATGATGCATAAAAATGATTTAAAGGATCAGAATATATATACATTTGTAAAATGCATATCAGATCAGTACACACACA
>NW_012049793.1:0-445 GCF_000956235.1 Wasmannia auropunctata
CGCGAAGCAGATAACGCGAACGCCGAGTTCCTGGGGCCGCGCGCGGAGCGCCTACGTAAGCAATTACGCATCGAACATCTCAACGAAGAGGAAAAAAAAACATTGATATCAATATGCAAAGATTATAATGATGTATTTCATTTAGACAATGATACATTAAGCTGTACTACCGCGGTACATCATGAGATAGCTACACGCGTAGACAGCGCGCCAGTCAATGTCTGACCTTACCGTCTACCGAAAAAACATTGGGCGAAAGTGAATCGGTAAATAAAAAAAATGTTGGCAGTAGATAGACAGGGGGGGTTCTCGATCAATGAACGGGGGTCAGCGGGGGTGCGACGTGTGCGGGTGAAGGTAGAGAGGTAAGACGGGAGGTAGTATGCCACAAGATGTCGCTACTTTCAATGAGATAGTAAGCCACAAGATGTCGCTACTGTCTGTC
>NW_012049794.1:0-396 GCF_000956235.1 Wasmannia auropunctata
GCGCAGCGTGCTGGTTCGCTATGTAACCAGGACGTATTTCTTTCACGTCGTTCCCTGTTTGTGCCTTCCGACATTGACTACTTTTCGCTATATTAATTGCTACGGACTTACAGTATAATCGCTAATCGCATGTTGTCCGCTGTCTGCTTTCGTAGTGGTGTCTGTAGTTGAGCCGTTGTGGTAGGTCGGTGCCGTCTCAGGTTACGCGTCGGGCGTCGCGCTTGTGGCCGCTACCGGTTGACTTGGACGTGCTGCTATCGGCTTGGCTTCGGCTGCTTCGCGCTGGCTCGATCTTTCGCCTTACTAATCGCACTCATTTCCTTTTTGTTTCAGGTGACCAGAGATGTCGGCTGTAGGTCCTGTTCCTTCCGGATGCGGATCCCACCGCTGCCACCA
>NW_012049795.1:0-306 GCF_000956235.1 Wasmannia auropunctata
TCTCAGAATAGGTGTATGACCGCTCATGGGTAGATAGAATGGACTAAACTGAATCGAAAAGTCCTCTACCATTTTGCAAAATTCGCAATATTTAATGAGATATTAATTTTTTAATACCGCCGAATGAGCGAGTATCTGTTTGTCGAGTCCGGCCCACCGCCAATACTAGCGCGCGATCGTCCATGAGCCATTCGAACGCACATCCATTTTCGCTGTAAACAATTCCCCGCTCTTCCCCGCTCAGGCGCTCCTCGCGTCTCGCGCTAGGCAACCGCGCTCGACGGACGGTCGCGCGCTAGTATTGGC
>NW_012049796.1:0-500 GCF_000956235.1 Wasmannia auropunctata
TCTTAAAACATTGTCGATCAAATCATAGCACGAAAACGTGGACGTGGTTCGTGTCCGTACTACATAAATTCTTCGAGATCGACTGCTGGGGTTTTATTCTCGAAAAACTGCGCATTCGAAAATCCTGTCTCAAAATACGGATATTTCCGGCGAGTGACACAGTCTCCGTGACATTGTTCCATATCATGTATATTGTTTGGTTCTATTTCCGTGCTATATGTATACAGGGTGTCCCGTAACGCTTAATTAATATTTCAAGGCATGAAAGAGAACGAAATTTTGAACTAAAAGTTCCTCTTTTAATTCTGGCTCACAATCAGACCATTATTTACAGAGTTATTAACGAATAAAGTTAATCAATCAGATCGCGCTTAGCCGGAGTACGCAGGAGCGTAGCGTGCCGTACGTGCGGCTCTTCGCGCTCACTTCACAGGAGAATTATGTGAAGTGAGCGCGAAGAGCCGCACATACGGCACGCTACACTCCTGCGTACTCCGGCT
>NW_012049797.1:0-550 GCF_000956235.1 Wasmannia auropunctata
AGAGTTTCTATCTACTTCATAAAATTGTTATAAAAAAAAAAAGAAATACACCTATTTCCATATTGTTCATAGTGTGATCTTTTCGAGCGATCTTTTATAGAATTTTCGATTTCTTCAAAACGCCCTCTTGAAGCGGTTCCTCTTCAATGCGAAATTACATTCTCGATCGACTTATCGATACGGGCAGAGAGAGAAGCATGAAGAGCGGCCATATCCCCGCGTTTTTCGCAACACCGGCAAACTCCCCTAAAGTCACTAGATTTATAGGGACTTTAGGGGATTTCGCCGGTGTTGCCAGAGAGAAGCGTGAGAGCGGCCACGCCGGCTTTATGTGTGGGACCGACGATCTTCCCCGTACACTAGCGCCCCACATCCACGTTTTTAAAAAAAGAACTATGTACCACGTCTATCTTAAAACATTGTCGATCAAATCATAGCACGAAAACGTGGACGTGGTTCGTGTCCGTACTACATAAATTCTTCGAGATCGACTGCTGGGGTTTTATTCTCGAAAAACTGCGCATTCGAAAATCCTGTCTCAAAATACGGA
>NW_012049798.1:0-2219 GCF_000956235.1 Wasmannia auropunctata
AGTATATTTTATATCCCTTTTATTAGTGTCCCTTTTTAGTACTGCAAAAACACTAAATAATTGTTAGTTTTCAACACAAATTTTCAGTAACAAATTTTTTAATTTATTTAAGGTGAGTTTTTTTTAACGAGAATATGGAAATATTTGTATTTAAATTAAACAACATAGAAAAAAAGAGTACAAGATTAATGTTTATAAATTATAAAAAATAAAGAAATGTCAAATTAAAAAATACAATGTTTCTTTACAATCGTAACTTGTAACATATAATTTTACCTAAATTGCCAAAAGTCCTTATCACGTGGAGATATTTTTATATGTGATTTGCAATAAGTATTTCCTCTATAATTGCCAAGCCATACATCATATTCTTGATCAACCAATAAAAATGCTATAAAACAAGATTATCATATATAATTAACTTTCTCATTATATTATCGAATTTATTACTAAGTTAATTCCACTCACATATAATAATAAGTCATTGCTACAAGTAGGTTAATATTTTATCATTATAGTTATAAGTGATAATTGCATCATGTTTATTTCTCAATGAGGAACAGAATCGTTCCACGTGCTGCGAAAAATTTCATATGGATTAAAAATAAACAAATAATAAAAAAAAGTGTCCCTCGAAGTTTGAAGATATCGCTACCAAGATAACAATGTAATTTCGAATCTGATTAACCTAATAACCAATATATCATATATTGATGATCACTCACCAAGGTCTTTGCCAGGACCAAACATCACCCAGGTATCAGATGTGGCCAATAGACCATGTTGGAAGAACACTACTTTTCTTCCCTGTTGATCCTTAGATAAAGGTCTTCCTAATAGTCTATGTATTACCAAGTTATAACCATCCTCCGTTGTTACGTAATGCTCCTCGGCAGAATAATTATGTCTCTCTACTAAACCAATCTGCGTAAATATATAGAATAATAATGCTGAAGAAGGAGAGCCAATATTTTTCAGTGATCATAATAAGAATAATAAGAGGAAAAATTATGTGAAAAAGACAATTTGGAGAAGATTTGAAGAATATTATCTATCTTCTAACGATCTCAAAATTTTTTAAAACATCTCATAGTTCAGAATAAGTTTCTTTTTATATTTACTGAATATTATACATATAATTTACTCAATATATTTGTTGCTTGAACAAAAATATTTTGATAACTGTATTGCGACTGATTGTATATAATAAAACGTCTTGCTGTATTGACTATACAATTATTAACACAAGATGTTTTTGTATCAATAATATTTTTTGGTCTAAATGATTTTTTAATTAGTTAAACAAATGGATATTATTAATTTTTCAAGCATGCCTTTAACGAGTAAAATATCAAAGAATAATTTCGTTACACTTACGAAATCCAATATGGTTACATTGTTCTGTTCTATTTTGACATCTTCTGGCTTTCTTACTCTCATTATATCAAAATCTTTAGGAAACAAATAATTGTACAAAGGTTTAAGAAGAAATTCAAAGTCTCTCCAGAAATTTACTTTTGCTTCCAGTAACATTATAGGAAGCATAAGTATAAAAACAAGTTTAATGTCCATTTTTATTATGTTGTCGATTCTCGCATTTCTGAGTTATTATTTGTAAATACTAACAGTATTATTTGATATAAGTTTTATGTCACTTGTCTTTATTTGATGTCTAAAAAACCTATAAATACAATTAGTATTCGGTTATTCATAATTATTTAACAAAGTCCTTTCTTAATATAAATATAAAATTGTCATTAAATGTTAAATAGTATTATTTTTTATTTTTGTAACATCGAATATTTAATAATTAAAATATAAAATATATAAAGAGGCCAACAACGAGTAATTATTCTGAGGGTGTTATAGAATAATTTATTCAATGTGTGAGTTACAAAACGTTAAACAACAAAACGTTTCGATTTTATAGTCTTTTTTTATAATAGTCAAAAATATAAAATTACATGTAAACTATTAGATGATAATAAAGTGAAATTTGGAAGGATGGAGGCGTTATTGAATGTAGATGACTGAAAACCGGCAATCGCAGAGGCTAATATCAAAGTTGCAGACATAACTATCGAGTGTCAATATATCGTTATATAAAAAATTACATATATTACGAAATAAAACGTAATAAATAAAAAATAACAGATATTAGACATCAAAATTAGGCCTAATTGTATAGGCTATGTTAATTTTAAAATTGATTCTTTGTT
>NW_012049799.1:0-487 GCF_000956235.1 Wasmannia auropunctata
ATGGCGACTGGAGCAAGGCAGATACCCAATTTTATTTTTATATTGTATTCAGGTTTCGTGGATAGTAAAGTGAATAACACAGTATTTCCCATTGAGAGACCGATGTAATGTAAAGTCTCTTGTTTTGTGTAATTAAGTACATAATCGATCATAGCTGGTAGGTCTCTAGTCCCCATCGTGATAACTAGACAATAAAAGTATATTTTATATCCCTTTTATTAGTGTCCCTTTTTAGTACTGCAAAAACACTAAATAATTGTTAGTTTTCAACACAAATTTTCAGTAACAAATTTTTTAATTTATTTAAGGTGAGTTTTTTTTAACGAGAATATGGAAATATTTGTATTTAAATTAAACAACATAGAAAAAAAGAGTACAAGATTAATGTTTATAAATTATAAAAAATAAAGAAATGTCAAATTAAAAAATACAATGTTTCTTTACAATCGTAACTTGTAACATATAATTTTACCTAAATTGCCAAAAG
>NW_012049800.1:0-444 GCF_000956235.1 Wasmannia auropunctata
AGAATTCTTTTTGCATCTGAAAATTAATTCGGAATTGATAACATATGACTTGAATTCTTTTTAAACTCTGTGCTATTTGATTGCTTTATTCGTCCTCTATAAAATGTACTTTTTTTTTATTTCCATTGCTTACACTTTTTAGCTATATTATGAAAGATTTAAACACAAAAGTTTTTTAAGATAACAAATTCTCCGTCTATGATGATGAAGTTATATATATATATATATATATATATGTATATATACTTATACTTCCTAGTGTTTGTGCTTATTGATACACATAAACGATGCAATTTATTGTGAGAGATTCCGCTAAACGTATATATACATATGTACACACAAGATGTATCATTTTAACCCAATTCGAATATCTCAAAGAACACGCATCAAAAAAATATTTCAGACAAAAGTTGTACGGTCTAAGGAAAAAAAATAATAGCAAAA
>NW_012049801.1:0-512 GCF_000956235.1 Wasmannia auropunctata
ATCTAACTGTGCTAAATAAAAACGGAAGTAAATATGTCAAACTCGAACAGCAACGAAATAGTACAAAACACACATACACACGAGTGTAATTAATAGTATGAAAAGACATCAGTATGAATTTATTATCTATTGATCCTTAAAGTACTCCAGCGAGCCAACGACGTCGGCCTTCATAGCCTTCTTGCCGGGTTTCCAGCCGGCTGGACAAACTTCGCCGTGCTTATCGGTGTACTGCAATGCTTGGACCAGACGCAGAGTTTCGTCCACGGATCTGCAATTAATATGTAGAATAAAATCGTTAGTATTATTAGCGATAAAATTGCGTTCAATTATTACTATCAATCTTATGTTGAATGCTATATTCTGAAAACTTCAGGGTTGCCACAAAAAATGAATTTTGAAATTGACTTTTCCATAATCAAATATATAATTCTAAATTTTAATGTTTAGAAAATACAAGAAAGGGAAATTATGTACGAAAGGTAACTTATATTATTAAAAGCAACATAAAT
>NW_012049802.1:0-329 GCF_000956235.1 Wasmannia auropunctata
AATGAATATTATGTTGGTTCTATGGACGTGTTTTGTATTCATTGTAATGCAAAGCATTTTGCAGCTGAAAAAATATCTAATAAAGGAACTCATTTCATGATTGTTGTAATCATGGTGCGGTTTATTTGGAATCATTTACCTCAACCTCCACAATTTATTCGTAGTTTATTTGAAGGTAATCATGCAAAATCCAATAATTTTTTTCAACATATTCGTAGTTATAATAGTTCATTTTCGTTTGCGTCATTTAATGCTAATTTAGTTAATTTTCGAAATAGACGACCAGGTCCGTATTGTTTCTAAGATATAAGGACAAATTTATTACCAAA
>NW_012049803.1:0-841 GCF_000956235.1 Wasmannia auropunctata
CCAGCGGTGGGGCGGCCGTTTCTCGCCGCGCGCCTGCATTCAGCGGTGAGCCGGACGGATACGCGTTTATTCGCCAATCTTTAAAAATTAATATCTCGTTAACGATTGCGAATTTTGCAAAATGGTAAAGGACTTTTCTGTTCAGTTTTATCTGCTCTACTTGCCCACGAGGTCTGGTGCGGTTATTATGGGACACCCTGTATAATTGCAACGTAACATATACGTCTTTTTTACATATTTCTATATATTACCCTGTTAAAAAATTAATTTTTTTTAATTTTATTTTTAACATTATTTTTAGAGTTTACTTTGTGTTTACTATTCCGCATATATTTTCTATTTTATTAATTACAATTTATACGTGTTTATAATTTTTGAAAATATCGAGATTCGAACCTGAGATCCCTAGAACTGCAGACTTGTACGCTAACGCTGAGCTAATGATAGTCCTTTATACAAAGGACTTATTTTTTCCATTATATTCTATATCTCTCGTGTTGAAACAAATATTAACAGTCAATTTTAACAGCGGCGAGATATGACCGCCTCAACGCTGGTATTCAACGGTATTCAGCCGAACGGATACGCGTTTATTCGCTAATCTTTAAAAATTAATATCTCGTTAACAATTGCGAATTTTGCAAAATGGTAGACTTTTCTGTTCAGTTTAATCTGCTCTAACAGCTCACAAGCTTGATACGGTTATTACCGGACACCTTGTATGTAGCAATTCAATTTTAAACCGATTGAGCAATCTGGACTGCGTTCGGAGAAATATTTTTGTTTTATATTGTCTATATAGTGTTTAAAAATATAGATATAAAATAAAAATAAAATGACA
>NW_012049804.1:0-863 GCF_000956235.1 Wasmannia auropunctata
TATTAGTAACAGAGCTATGAATTTTTGAAAAATAAAGTAGTCTAATTTTTAATTGTTTATATCTCGACTAATTTTGCTATAAGAAAAAAATCCTTTGGCACAAAATTCTATCTCCCAATGTACTATCTTTATGCAAAATTAAAAAAATTCTGAGAGATGGCTGATCCGCTTCACGTGGAATAGCCCATATATATATACACATATATCCATAATGTTTATACTTCATAATTTTATTTATTTTTAATATTCACTCCCCTGTTCATCTTCTTTTACTTTAGTCGATTAGTATATGTAACTCCCATTATTATTTGTAATCTCCATTATTATAAATAATTTTAATTTATAATAATAAACCACTAACAAGGAACCCTCACAAACTGCACAATAGCTACAGCATAGAGAAAATTATCCAAGCATCTTGACTCCCTTTGGATCACTTTCCACCCAAAAACTAGGCCGGAAATAAAATAAATATAAATAATAAAATAATAACATAAATAAAAAATAATAAAATAAATTTTATTTTTTTTCTAATTGTTTGATAAATTATCCAAGCATCTTGACTTCTTTGGATCACTTTCCACCCAAAAACTAGACCGGAAATAAAATAAATATAAATAATAAAATAAATAAAAAATAATAAAATAAATTTTATTTCTTTTTAATTTTTCGATGCTTGTAGAGAGAACTTATTTAAAAACATTTATTTTATTAATTTTTTATTTATTTTATTTTATTATTTATATTTATTTTAATTCCGGTCTAGTTTTTAGGTGGAAAGTGATCCAAAGGGAGTCAAGATGATTGGATAATTTATCGAAAAGTTAAAAAAAAATTTATTTTATTATTTAGATCGGAAGAGC
>NW_012049805.1:0-916 GCF_000956235.1 Wasmannia auropunctata
ATACAACAAAATACTTAATAATAATTATAACGCAAGATTAGATACTTACTATATAACGATAATCGACTTTACAATATTTAACTCTCTAAAAAATTTTATCATTTATTTTGACGATGTCGACTTCGCACTTGCGTTTTTTTTATTACAGTCTGCTGTACAGTAAATACCTAATCTTGCGCTATAATTATTATCATGTATTTTGTTGCATTATAATTATATTATGTAATTATATTTTGTTGTATTATAATTATATTATAATACAACAAAATACTTAATAATAATTATAACAAAAGATCAGGTACTTACTGTACAGCAGACTGTAATAAAAAAAACGCAAGTGAGAAGTCGAAATCGTCGGAATAAATGATAAAATTGTTTGGAGAGTTAAATATTGTAAAGTCGATTTTATAAAGTATTGACTTTTAATAAAACAGCGGCAGCGAACAACGTACTAGAGTATGGTAGAGATATTTTGTAAGTTTGGCTGTTTTTGTAAGAGTTGCACGCTGAGAGTCGACAGATTTTCCCAACATTAAGAAATAAAAAAATTTTTCTCTTGAAAACGAGGCAAACACGTTCTTGAGTTTTTTTTTCTAAGATATAGGAAAACTGAAAGTATATAAAAAATATTTTTTCAGATTTTTCGAATCTCTTCCCGATTGTTAAAAAAATTATTGAAAAGTTTATTGTTAAATAAACAATGAAAAACAAAACATTTTTGAAATCCTCATTTTTTCCTCGTAAACTAGAACATTTTTCGCGTATTTTGAAAAAAAATGCAGTTAGCTAGCATTATTAGTAACAGAGCTATGAATTTTTGAAAAATAAAGTAGTCTAATTTTTAATTGTTTATATCTCGACTAATTTTGCTATAAGAAAAAAATCCTTTGGCACAAAATTCTATCTCCCAATGTAC
>NW_012049806.1:0-452 GCF_000956235.1 Wasmannia auropunctata
CCAAGAGAAATTAATATGGAATCCGATATATTCAAAACAGTATTCCCGTCAGTACCCCTAGTAGGGGTAATACTCTAGTGACAACTGGAACCATGTCATATTCAGAAATACTGTCATCGATCAAATGAAAGAAAAGAGTAAGAACATTAAATCGTTGGATTGTTTCACGTCTACTTTGTTCCTTATAATGACATACAATTAAAAATTTTAATGATACATTAGACTGGTGCGCCGTTTCAATTTATACCGGCGGCGGCGTTTAAGCAAAAACAGAATGGCGGCGGCGAATTCGCCGAAAATTTTCTTTTTTGGCGGCGGCGGAATCGGCGGATAATAATTTATCGGCGACGGCGGCAAATAGCGGCGTCCTATATATATATATATATATATACACTGCTCAAAGAAATTATGGCATAGAAAAATTTTGAGCAAAAATTGGTCAACTTTGGTTA
>NW_012049807.1:0-413 GCF_000956235.1 Wasmannia auropunctata
AAAGGAAAAACAGGATCAGTTGATAGATATGATTGCGTTGGTATTTTAATCACTGGTCATATTAAGATATGGTCACTAATTTTGGAAGAAAAATACAATACGAAGAATCGAATCTATAAGAGATTAAAACTATTTAAAGAAGAAGTCAAATTAAAGAAAAATTCTATCAGATTTATGCTAAAGTGCAAAAGAGGAACTAAAATAATACCAAGAGAAATTAATATGGAATCCGATATATTCAAAACAGTATTCCCGTCAGTACCCCTAGTAGGGGTAATACTCTAGTGACAACTGGAACCATGTCATATTCAGAAATACTGTCATCGATCAAATGAAAGAAAAGAGTAAGAACATTAAATCGTTGGATTGTTTCACGTCTACTTTGTTCCTTATAATGACATACGATTAAAAAT
>NW_012049808.1:0-576 GCF_000956235.1 Wasmannia auropunctata
CTGCTATTTTGTGATCAAACTATTTTTTAATAGCAAACAAATGGGGACGAACTTTACAGGAAATATAATATGTATAATATGTATATTTAATTAAAGCAATAATACATATCCGATTATTTTTTAGATATGTCCAATTGACATTTATTTCTTTTTTGCAGTGGAGAAAATATTTCCATATGGGGTGGAGACGCAAATGACATACGCACAATAATTAAACGTACACAAACTGACTTGTAGAAAGGAAAAACAGGATCAGTTGATAGATATGATTGCGTTGGTATTTTAATCACTGGTCATATTAAGTCATATGGTCACTAATTTTGGAAGAAAAATACAATACGAAGAATCGAATCTATAAGAGATTAAAACTATTTAAAGAAGAAGTCAAATTAAAGAAAAATTCTATCAGATTCATGCTAAAATGCAAAAGAGGAACTAAAATAATACCAAGAGAAATTAATATGGAATCCGATATATTCAAGACAGTATTCCCGTCAGTACCCATAGTAGGGGTAATACTCTAGTGACAACTGGAACCATGTCATATTCAGAAATACTGTCATCGATCAAATGAAA
>NW_012049809.1:0-321 GCF_000956235.1 Wasmannia auropunctata
TAAAACTCACAGGTACGATTTAGGAGATCGGTTTGCTGAATCGTGCTTTTGACAGCATGTTACAAAAAAGCTTAGAACAAATTAATTTGCTATTAGTGAAAGATTTAACATGTAATATTTGATGCCTTGAACATCAAGCTACAATTTCCAACGTTTGTTTGCATTCTAAATAGTACCAAATGTGAAATATAACCAAAAATATCTTAAGTGGTACGTATTCGGCAACTCTCCCCTATGTATTTTATATTTTTACATATTCTCTGTTACAAATAAATATCAGATAATAAAAATTCCTTAACAGCTCTAAAACCATTCTTCTTT
>NW_012049810.1:0-327 GCF_000956235.1 Wasmannia auropunctata
TTCAACTAACAATAAGGAAACCGAAATATAAACAGATTTTGTACCATCCTGGAAAAAACTCAAACAATATATTATTGGTGTAAGTGTATCTCTTGTAATCGACGCGCAATTCTCTTAAAGATCTCGACGAATAGATAAGTCTATATCTTTCACTGTAATAATTTCGTCATTATTCTGTCGCATCATCAAATTAGCCGATAATTTTTGTGAATAATACGAATTTTCTACTACAGCATTAATATCAGCTTAATAGTTACATTATCAATATTTACAGCAATTTCGAACACTTACAGACGATAAACAGCTCTCGGTTAATAGCTGTTTTTC
>NW_012049811.1:0-526 GCF_000956235.1 Wasmannia auropunctata
AAAAAGGGCGATGGGATGGCGCGTGGCGGGCGAAAGAATTCGTACTCCAACGGATTAATAGTAACAAAATAATAACAGATTTATTGGCCGTTCGGAACGGCGATGATAAACGGTGAAAAAAAAAGAAACAGAAGATAATAGCGTAAGAATGTCGGTTCGGTAAGAAAGATAGTACAGGACGCGATTGATCCCGCGCGCGGGGAGTCCGGCAGCGAGATACCACTCCCACGTAGTAAAAGAAAAAAAAGACACGAAACCGACATAAACTTCGGCCGGAACGAAAAGAAACGCGTATGAAACGCGACGGCGCGATAATACAATAAAGTACGGGGCTCGGTACGACGCGAGTACCGAGGTCTAACGACCACAATTATTTACGCGAAAGTCAATCGTAAATTGACGCGTCCGATACTTGTACGAAAACGACGTTGACAGAAAATTAACACACCGATACGCAAGGAAATCACGCGCAAGGTCACGCTACAGCGCGACGCGCGACCTCGTGATTCCGCGCACTCACTCACGC
>NW_012049812.1:0-521 GCF_000956235.1 Wasmannia auropunctata
TTTCCGCGATAGTCCTCGAGCAGATAGGTCACGGGATTGGTACGCTGTACTTTCGCGATCTTGAACACCTCGGTGGTCCAATTCGGCGTGTAACCTTTCTCGAAAATCGTCTTGTACTTGCTCACGCGTACCGAATCGCCTACTTTGAATCTCGCTGGACCCGCGATCTTTAACGCGCTGTACACCGTTTTCAAGAGTCTCTCGGCGATCGCGGGAGTCACGGCGGCGGGGCGCATGCCGATGGTGCGATGCTTGCGCGCGTTGTAATCCGATACGAGATCCGGCAGGGCGTCGACCCACTTGTATGCGCCGGTGAGTGTAAACATCTTCCACATATCGTTCTTGAGCGTGCGATTGAACCTCTCGACTATTGATGCCTTCAGCATCGAATACGTGGAATAATGATTGACCAATGTCAATCGCAATCGTTTCCTCAGGAGTTTCTGCACATCGGCGTTGTAAAACTCCTTCCCCATATCCGTTTGCAGGTTTTTCGGACATCTTCCGCTCTCGCGAATTAT
>NW_012049813.1:0-515 GCF_000956235.1 Wasmannia auropunctata
TGTCGATAAATGCTTTCAGAATTCGGCGCTAGTCTCACTAGAGAATGGCAAGTTCGGCGGGTTTGTGGGTATGCTGATGACAGAGCTCAGTAAAGCGATGAATTTCACGATGAAGATTCTGGATCCAGTGGAGGTAGGTGGTAGCTGGAACCAGCAGCAGAACAACTGGACAGGTGCGATCGGTCAGTTGGTGACCGATGAAGCCGACATCGGCGCGTCCATGTTCGGGATGACGCCCGGCAGACGAGAGGTCGTCGACTTTACGATACCATTAATACATTCGCGATACCGCCTCTATTTTAAAGAACCCAAGGTGTACAGTGTGCAATGGAATTTATACTTTAGGGTAATAATATATTATCTCTATATTAACGATATATATTAATTAATAGAAAATCGAAAGTTGCCTATATTGACAGAGGTCCTCTAAAGGGACACCCATTTATTTCTCAGAAACTAAACGTTGCACTTTACTAATTCTGATGAAAGCAAGATCAGTTTATTATAAATAATTA
>NW_012049814.1:0-426 GCF_000956235.1 Wasmannia auropunctata
AGAATTTGTTACGGAATTGATATTAGAATTAACGGTGTTCAATAGACTTGTAAATTGACAATTCTGTCGATAAATGCTTTCAGAATTCGGCGCTAGTCTCACTAGAGAATGGCAAGTTCGGCGGGTTTGTGGGTATGCTGATGACAGAGCTCAGTAAAGCGATGAATTTCACGATGAAGATTCTGGATCCAGTGGAGGTAGGTGGTAGCTGGAACCAGCAGCAGAACAACTGGACAGGTGCGATCGGTCAGTTGGTGACCGATGAAGCCGACATCGGCGCGTCCATGTTCGGGATGACGCCCGGCAGACGAGAGGTCGTCGACTTTACGATACCATTAATACATTCGCGATACCGCCTCTATTTTAAAGAACCCAAGGTGTACAGTGTGCAATGGAATTTATACTTTAGGGTAATAATATATTATC
>NW_012049815.1:0-352 GCF_000956235.1 Wasmannia auropunctata
ATTACTACGCCAAATGTGATTGGTTGACCACAGTAATATGGCGTTTTGAAATATTCCCCCCCTTACTTCTGCTTAGCCAGGCCGCGGGGGAATATGCTCCCTCCTGTTATTTCTTAACTCCATGGTACACTGCATTAATGATTGCGTTTAGCTACATAAAAGGTCATGGTCGAAGACCTTTTCTCGTGAAAAGTAGTCGCTTAAAAAAAAAATCGCCTTGAAATCGATATTAGAATTTGTTACGGAATTGATATTAGAATTTAACGGTGTTCAATAGACTTGTAAATTGACAATTCTGTCGATAAATGCTTTCAGAATTCGGCGCTAGTCTCACTAGAGAATGGCAAGTTCG
>NW_012049816.1:0-1274 GCF_000956235.1 Wasmannia auropunctata
TTTTATTTTTTTTTAAATTTAATTATTTTTACTTATATTTAATTATTTATTAATCTATTAATTATCTAATTTTTTTAGTAAATTATTAATTTTTTATTCATTCTTCGAAAAATTTGTAGATAGAAAAATACTTTTGTTTCCTTAGGTAAATAATGATGATAAATACGGATTACGAATACACGAAATATTTAAAATTGGAAAATGTAGAGATATGTCTTCCTCAAAATTTAAATGGTAAGTGAAGGAGTGAAAATATGATTGTCCTTGCGACACTTGGAATGAACAATTTTTGTCGCCATAACTTGTACTCAAATTATATATTTTATTATTTATTTTTCGTTATTCAATTTCATGTCTGCATTTATTTTCTTATTTTGATGTAATGGAATTACTGACTAATTGCAACAACTTTTTATAACGTTCCACCAAGTCGCTAAGTCACACAACTTGTGTGACGTTTCGTTTTATCGGAGTTAACTGTACGGATGAGCAAGAAACTTTGAGACTTTTCATTCGAATTGAACAAATTGACTTGAAAATTGGTATTCGGGAATTTTTGAGGTTGCTGATGATTACGAATCTGAGGTGAAAATGGCGGATTCAATATGGCGGACCCGAAATCGAAAAACGATGCAAATTTTATGAGAATGTATATCTGGGGGTTCTTGGGGTCGCTGATTACAAATCCGTAATCAAAAATTCCCGAAATTCAAGATGGCGGATTCAATATGGTGATTATAATCTGAAAAACAGTGCTGATCGAGTGTAAAATCGCTGAACCCCCAGATATACGTTTTCATAAAATTTGCATAGTTTTTCGAATTCAGGTCCGCCATATTGGATCCGCCATCTTGGATTTTAGAAATCTCGCCACGATTCGTAATCAGCGATCCTAAAAACCCTTGAGAGAAGATCTTTGCGTGGAAACTCTGAGAACTTTTGGAGATAATGAATTTTCTCCAGAAAAATTGCTATTTTTCAACGTTTGTTTATTTACATAAACAAAATCACCTATGATTTCGAATTATTGCATATCGATTCTTATTCTTGAATATATAACTGATATATCAAAACACAAAAAAAGTTCGAAAATTGCGTGAAAACTACCCCAATTATTTAGAAAATGGTTATGGAAAAGGTGGCATTTTACAATGCCACTGTGTTTGAAAGGGTTAATATTTTCTAGTAGTTTTGCGCTACTGTTATAAGCCGGTCGCGCTTCTCTGATAATCTAGGACTCTAGGTAGGGGGTTACTAACTTTATTGGAGTTTGA
>NW_012049817.1:0-451 GCF_000956235.1 Wasmannia auropunctata
TATATACATATATTTGAATTTATTGTTTTGTTTATTATTGTTTATTTGTAAATTATTATAAAACAAAAAAAATATATATATACCTATATATAATTATATATGAACAATTTTTCTTATTTCTTCAAACTTGATTTTTTGTAAAAAAAAACAATGTAACAATTATTCTTTTAATTATTTTTTATGTTTCCTTCTTATTATTATTAATTTTGTATTGAAAAATAATTTTACAAAGGAAAGAAACATATATGGACATATTTTGCATATAATTGTATATAATTATATATAGAATTTTTTTCCCGGGTGTAAACGGTTTTTATTAATAATTCACTTTATAAATTAGCAAAATTTGTTCTTAAAATACCTAATTTTCATTGAAATTATTTTTAGAAAGATTCAAATTACTATTAAATAAACATAAAATATCTCAACTTCTGGCTATGTGGAAAAATAT
>NW_012049818.1:0-585 GCF_000956235.1 Wasmannia auropunctata
TGTGAGTTTTGACCATCAATATTCAGTGTTGCCTTGGTGTAGGCACTGAATATTGAGTGTGAGTTAAGCATTGAGCATCAATGTTAAGTGTGATCGTCAATATTTATTATATACCCAGACAGCACAAAACTCTAAAAGATGACGAAAAGATATCTTTTTCAAGTTGTCTTTTCGGCAAAGCGAAAGATATCTAAAAGATGACGAAAAAGTTAAAAAGATATGTCCTAATTAAAATAAATGAACCTATTTAAAAAAATAAATATTAAATAATTTTTTTACTTTTTGTTATTTAAAATACATATTTTAAATAATGTTATTTTAAATACGACCGACCCCTGGCTATTACATTTGTTGTACGACCCTCTAGAAATAATGAAAGATACTAACAAGGAAACCTCGCGAAGTATTAAATTCTGATCTTATAAAAAAACTTTTTACACATATAGGTTACCTAAATAGATGAATTTAGAAATTACTAGTTGGGACCCAAAAACAGTTTAAAGGGATAAAACCACCCCTTATATGTTAATTAATTTTACTTTTTTTTGTTATATCTCGTAAACTATTTAAGATATCAACAAATGT
>NW_012049819.1:0-693 GCF_000956235.1 Wasmannia auropunctata
CCGAATGCGTACCGGTCTCATAAAGCGTACCTCTTCAATATTTTATAGTTCCACTTAATAGAGGCAACATATAGTTACAAAAATATGAAGTAAATAAGAAATGTGTGAGATAGACAAAAAATGAACAGGTTACATCTTGTTTTGTGCATGCTATCAACATTTTAAAAAATCAGATACAATTATTGATGTAAATTTTTGATCAATTTATATAGCTGATACTAATGTAACCATGCAATTTTTTAATTGAATCGTTATTTTTTCTTAAAAGAAAGTTTATGATAGCATATTTTACATTTATTGTATATACATATTTACAATTATTATAAAAATTATATCAATATTTTTATCATCTCTGTCAAGTTTCCTAAATCGTACCTAACCTAACCAGCATAAGAGTTCTTATATCGTATCGGTACAATTTAGGAACACTAATGTATCTTTATCTTTAGATCACATGACATAATTAACATTATATTTACATTAACACGATTGAAGTTGTTCTGTAGCAAGTCTAGCCCTTACGAAAAAAAACCCTCATTTTTTGGTGTTAACACTCAAATTTGGGCGTTTACCATCAAAATTGAGTGTTCGCCGTCAATATTGAGTGTATATTGAGTGTTGATCGTCAACATTGGGAGTCGGTTAAGCGTTGAGCATCAAATGTGAGTGTCAGTTGGGTGTGATCATCAATAT
>NW_012049820.1:0-509 GCF_000956235.1 Wasmannia auropunctata
AACTAATTGTCTGGACAATGCGTTAATATATCGATAATTTCTAAAAATTCAAGATAGAGCAACTTTGTTAAAAAAATTATTGTGACGAGATTTTTAAAAAAGCATTTTACAGCTTTAAATCTTTATTTTTCAAGTTGATACTTTAGAAAACGATTAACTGACTTTCTTCGGAGTCGCATTGATACAAATGGAAACATGAAAAATCGCACAATTTTTTCCTAAGTTTGCAAAGTTTCACGGCCCGAAATAAAAATCACATTAAAACGAGATATACAGTTTTCGAAAGAATGAATCTTTTTCTTTAATTTGCTTTTTTGTTGAGCATTGTACGATTTTTTTTCACCAATTTATTTAACATCGAAGCAAAAATGACCTTTTTTGCTTTGATGTAATTTTATTTATTTTATTGATTAAATCTGTATATTTAAATGTATAATAAATTTGACTAATACTTTTGATGAAAATGTATTACTAGGAATAGTTTTCATTTCTAAATACTATTATCTTTA
>NW_012049821.1:0-474 GCF_000956235.1 Wasmannia auropunctata
ACGCCGGTGCGGAGCGCTCGGCGTACACGGACAAACGTGATCGACACAAACGGAATCGAAAATAGAGGACGAATACGTCCCGCGGGATCCCGTGATCCCGGAAATTCTCCCGAATTCCGTTCCGGCGGCGTAAGGCCTCTTCGGAAACGCGAAGTTTATCACACGCACACAATTACAGAAACGTTACTCGACAAGTACTGGCTTGGCTGTGGCGCTCGGCGGGCGCGTAGCGCAACGGTCCTGCAAAAATCTCGACACACGAGGTCAGACGGGGCACTGAAACCTATGGAATCTTTATCGGTTACAGCCGAGTCACACAACGAGAACGGTAGCTATCGACCCATGTTCCTTGCGGCCCGTCTGACACAAGAAAATCGGCGGCTTTACACAAGTGCGCTCGTCTCACCGGGAACTCCTCGTCAACGGGATCGGCAGCTCCCTTCGGCTTCTGCTGAATGTAGCTCGTACGCGTAA
>NW_012049822.1:0-545 GCF_000956235.1 Wasmannia auropunctata
CAAGGACGGCGATAACCGGCCTCTCAGCTACGGTAATGGTAGAGGGGGGTGGCTCGAGGGAAAACGGCCAAGGTTCGGGGAGCGAGAATAGACCGAAAGAAATAGCAGTGATTATTAACAATAAAAATAACAAATATATTTAACGGACAAGTATTACAGTTGATAATACGAATAATACACGACAAGAGACGGGAACACTCAATATGCGAAGTAATGCTGCTTGCGCACAATCGACGGAGACTCGTAATTCGCGTACTCTACGATCGTAATGCGGGATTGTATCTCGGGAGACGGAAAATCAAGATCTATTTCTCTTCGGTTGTACGACTCGCTAATTACATGCCCCTCGCATCCGCGTGACATGCGGAATCGGAAATCATGTAGTGCGTGATATTCGCTAGTACGCCGGTGCGGAGCGCTCGGCGTACACGGACAAACGTGATCGACACAAACGGAATCGAAAATAGAGGACGAATACGTCCCGCGGGATCCCGTGATCCCGGAAATTCTCCCGAATTCCGTTCCGGCGGCGTAAGGCCTCTTCA
>NW_012049823.1:0-543 GCF_000956235.1 Wasmannia auropunctata
AGAAAACGATCCTACTGATGTTTCATGGAATTACACGGATAGAAAGGGAGACCCGACGAATCTCAAAATTTTTTACGAACTTTGACAAGTTCCACGGCGTGAATAAAAATTCGCATGCAAATGCAGTTTACAGCTTTCGAAAGAGTGAATCTTTACCTTTAATTTGCTTTTTTTTGAGCGTTGTACGATTTTTTTTCACCGAGTTATTCAACATTAAAGCAAAAATGGTCCTTTTTGCTTCAATGTAGAATAACTCGGTGAAAAAAAATCGTACAACGCTCAACAAAAAAGCAAATTGAAGGTAAAGATTCACTCTTTTGAAAGCAGTAAACTGCATTTGTGTGCGATTTCTAGTTTATGCCATAAAACCTTTTAAATTTAGTACACATTTTTAGAGATTTGACGCATTTTCATTTGGACCTATGTAATTCCATAAAAAATAAATAGGATCCTTTTCTAAAGTGTCGATCTGAAAAGTAGAGATTTCAAGCTGTAAAATGAGATCGGAAGAGCACACGTCTGAACTCCAGTCACTTAGGCATC
>NW_012049824.1:0-455 GCF_000956235.1 Wasmannia auropunctata
TCCAAAAATTAAAGGATCACCTGTTCTAGCCTCCAAAAATAGGCAAAATTCATGAGAGTGTAACTTCGTCAAAAATGATCGTATCGAGATGATCAAAAAAGCATTTTACAGCTTGAAATCTCTACTTTCCAAATCGGTACTTGAGAAAACGATCCTACTGATGTTTCATGGAATTACACGGATAGAAAGGGAGACCCGACGAATCTCAAAATTTTTTACGAACTTTGACAAGTTCCACGGCGTGAATAAAAATTCGCATGCAAATGCAGTTTACAGCTTTCGAAAGAGTGAATCTTTACCTTTAATTTGCTTTTTTTTTGAGCGTTGTACGATTTTTTTTCACCGAGTTATTCAACATTGAAAGCAAAAATGGTCCTTTTTGCTTCAATGTAGAATAACTCGGTGAAAAAAAATCGTACAACGCTCAACAAAAAAGCAAATTGAAGGTAAAAGAA
>NW_012049825.1:0-1146 GCF_000956235.1 Wasmannia auropunctata
AACATAAAAAGTAATATATGATTCTATTTCTACGTTTACAATTGTATGTTGAACACGTATGATTATAATCTTAATCGGAATATTTGTACACGTATAACCTATATTTTATAATCTGAATCTAATCTTGATGTTCCTTTCAATTAGAAAAAAGAAAAAGAATTAAGTATTGTACGACTCCAGAATGTAATAAATATATACATATATATATACAGACGTGTAAATATAATAAAGGTATATCACTAATCATAAAGATATAAACAATTCGATATTATTTATTTCATATTTACAATATTTTCAATACTTATTTACCATTATCACTTATGATGTTATCCACTATGTCCACTAGAAGAGATTCTGTAAAAAATAACAAGTACGTATTTATTCATGAGTTTAATTAACTTTAGTTTAGCTTTAAAATTTGAAATTAATTAGAACTTAAAAAGCCCTTTATAGAATTCGAGATATGTAAATTAATACTTGCATATAATACTTACATTTATATTCTTGTTTTTTTTTTTAAGGGAAAATATAAGGTTATAATGCTGGATGTAACACAGCTTTTCTTTCAAAGTATCATAACTTATATTCCGATCGGAATCGACATTTCGACAGCTCGAGAGGTACCGGAAACTTTCCGATCGATTCGGAAACAATCCGACTGTTCATAATAACCCATCTAGGAATATCTAGGGAAAAACGGAATAATTCCGATCGGAATCCATTTCGAACATTTTCATGATAGGTGCCCTGATCTATGCTTGGATTGCCTTTTGGAACCCCCCCTTTTTTCTGAAGACTAACAGATATATCTACCGTGTTAAAAAGGTGTGTGAGCAACCACGATCCTAAGTTTCTGGTTAAAATATACAAGCTCTAAAGATATCAAAAACTTGGTGTGCTTTATATACATATTGCCCTTCATTCCTGCCACCTTCTAACAATTATAAATACATATATGTTAGATACACTGGTCCAAAAAATTAAAGGATCACCTGTTCTAGCCTCCAAAAATAGGCAAAATTCAAGAGAGTGTAACTTCGTCAAAAATGATCGTATCGAGATGATCAAAAAAGCATTTTACAGCTTGAAATCTCTACTTTCCAAATCGGTACTTGAAAAACGATCCTACTGATGTTTCATGGAATA
>NW_012049826.1:0-513 GCF_000956235.1 Wasmannia auropunctata
CTGGTATCCGGCCACTTCGACCGTGTTTGCTTGTTTTCGGAGTCGAGCGATACAGTCGTCCGATTCTGTGCGATAAGCTGGCAATCGTTCCTAGCCGCGCTGCGAATCGGCAGCATTCGAAATAAAGTTATTAAGATACATCGGTGACTTTTTATCTTACGTTACCCTACAGTAACGATCTCTACTTTTTTTTTATTAGTAACTTTATTGCCGTTACTTTTAGCGTTACACTTTTATACTTTTCTTATTTTCTTATTTTATAATATATTTTTAATTTACTTTTTAAAATATGTTTTGTACTCTATATTTTGTACGCTTAGACTACATTCCCGTAGTCACTATAATAGTTTTGAAAATCATTAATTCACAATAGGGGAGAGTTGCCGAATACGTACCACTTAAGATATTTTTGGTTATATTTCACATTTGGTAGTATTTAGAATCCAAACAAACGTTGGAAATTGTAGCTTGATGTTCAAGGCATCAAATATTACATGTTAAATCTTTCACTAA
>NW_012049827.1:0-574 GCF_000956235.1 Wasmannia auropunctata
GTGTATAAGAGACAGCATTAGTCCTATAGTATTATTTTTCGATAAATGAGTAGCACGATTAAATTTTACATCTTGGAATATTATCGGTACTGTTGTGTACATTTGTTTTTTCATCATGCCAATAGTTTGCCAAACGAGTACAAGATAAGTCGTTGCGGGTAGCAAAATTCTTCCATTAATTACATGACCATCAATATAATCATATTCTTCCAAGTCGAGTGAGATTTCGACATATCTTTCTTTGGATTTCATGACCTCTTGTGCTTCATAAGGCGGTATGAACCAATCTTCGGAATGATCCCATCTAATGGAATGAAATATGTGATAAATTAATACTTGGGAAGTAACGCGGTATTTGTATCGCTGTTACCATTTTCGTTACTTTTTTCAGTAATGTAGGGGAATGTGTATCACGATTGACATTCGTGTTCATCACGAATGTCACTCGTGCCTGGTATCCGGCCACTTCGACCGTGTTTGCTTGTTTTCGGAGTCGAGCGATACAGTCGTCCGATTCTGTGCGATAAGCTGGCAATCGTTCCTAGCCGCGCTGCGAATCGGCAGCATTCGAAAT
>NW_012049828.1:0-444 GCF_000956235.1 Wasmannia auropunctata
AAAAATTTCGGATTTCGATTTAATTACATTGAAGGAACTTAGAATAATTTACGGACATAGAGTTCAGTCAGATTCGACAGCTCAGCGAGGTAAAACATTAAACAGAAGTAATTCTGAGAGTACCTACGCTTGATTTACATTGATATACGTTGAGATACAACGAATTTAAGAATTTTAATTAAATAATTTTGTCCGATTTTCAGTTTTGAGCAAAACAAAATTAAAAAATAGCGTTTGCATAAAGGAATCCCTGCGCAAAAATTTTTTAACGTTTAAAAACTTAGAAAATTTTCATTTAATTGAATTTTATATTGCAGATTTACACAAAGTAAAAAGTAAAAAGGGCGTTTGCCTAAACAAACCCCTGCGCAAATTTTTTTTTGGGATTTAAAGACTTAGAAAATTTTGTACAAGCAGAAGGTGAAAAATTTATAAGTACTTAAG
>NW_012049829.1:0-673 GCF_000956235.1 Wasmannia auropunctata
GGTAGAAAGCTTTCTACCTCCTGGTGTCGTGAAGCGCGGTATCGGGGTTGAAATGCGAACTTCAAATGCGATGTGGCAAGCTCGGTTGCTCAGCAAGATCTGTCTCTCTACGTCGCGTCGAGCCCCTTTTATACCCGTCCGTCGGCGGAGAGCGCTAGCCCGTGGCTCTTTTTTATTAACAAACGCTTTGTTTAAACTAAATCCCGAGCGCTATCCCGCGGCGTAAAATATAAGTACGCGCGTTTGGCGGAGTACGCGCGGCGCCGGGTGCATGCGTGCCCGCTTCGGTCGTCCTCGGTGGTTGTCGGCGGTTTCCGTTGCCGGTGGCCGACCCGGGAATTCGCGTTGTGTGCGAGCGCTCGCTTTCTTTTCTATAAAATTATAAAGAAGCGCACCGCGCCCTTGGGCGCAACCGGAGTTGCGCCTCCCGGTGACTGAAATTCAACCGGCTTCCCGACTGGCGTTCGTCGAGGAACGGTTCATTTTCGGGTGCACCGTTACGTGTAATAGAAAATAGGAGTTTTCATTTAAGATTTCAAAGTTGATCTTCACGGTGTCCTTCAAGGTCACATGAAGGTCATTTCAATATAACCATATAATAGATCACTTGATATACTAAAACTTTTGTATTGAACATTTTCTTCCATAATCATTATTTTCCAAGATATTTGAC
>NW_012049830.1:0-540 GCF_000956235.1 Wasmannia auropunctata
CTTCGTTCTAGCGCGATCCCGGAATTTGGGGGTGCCTACTTCTACTTGACAAAAGCACTGTTTTTCTAGATATCTATTAGTCACCGATTTCTCCTTTTATCGAGTGACCTTGAGGTCTTAAATTCCGGCTGGGGTTTTGAAAACAGATAAATCACCTTTTTTTCTGAGGAAATAACTTTCTCTTACGAAATTTCAGAAATCTAGAGTTTGTTTTGAGATTAAATTTTATTACATCCCTTTGTGAGTTTTTATAGTTCCGCTGCGACGGTATGTCTAAACAGTATTTGTTTTTCTTATATCTTGGAACATATGGATCTCGGGCGCATTTTGAAATCGAATTTTACTGCCGCAGATAATACATGTATATAAAAAAAGGTTTTATCTGTTTTCGAAATTCTTCTGTTAGAAATTTCTTTTGTTTGTTCTGATAATTTGAAATAAATCTTTGTAAAATGTTTTCTCGAAATAAATCTTCTCAAGGAGACAGACAACGGTCGATCTCGTTGGGTCGATGTTTGTCCACCAATTGATGACCAATAA
>NW_012049831.1:0-1463 GCF_000956235.1 Wasmannia auropunctata
CAGATTATAATAGTTAATGGATATGCATAAATATAAGTACATATGTACATTTATATATTAATGGCATCGCCGTTATTCTTCGGAGAGCTCCTCCAACGTGGCGGTGGAAGGGGGAAAGAAATTGTAAAAGAAAAGGACGGGAATTATATAATAAGGGAAGGGGGAGCCATGAAGGAATAGCGGAATTGAGTCGTGAGGCCTAAGCCTAGCGACCGCGGAACGAATTTCCTCGACGCTGAAATCATCCGGACCTATGATGTAGGTGCCGGGTTCCAGCGGGGAAAATTGTTGAGGGAACTGCGAAATTAAGGATTCAAAAGAATCGTGTTCGCCGGTGTAATAATAGAGGCGCGGGCGAGGAACCTCCTCCAAAAACTTCACGCTTGCCATGGAATTCGCCGGGAAAGCGGCCCGTATCTCTGACTCGTCGCGCTCTAGATCGACGGTCACGATCAAGGACGCGGGGGAAGGAACACGCGGCTCCTCAGGAAGAAAAGGTTCCGGTGAATAGGAAGGCGATGGTGAGAGAATGTTGGCGACGGGGACCGAGAAGGAGTGTCTGGAAAGATTCTGTACGTTAGTTGGGATGACGCGAAAGGAGGCCGAAGAAAGACTTCCTCGGGAAGCGGAGAAGGAGAATTAGCCGGAGGAACGGCCGGCGATGATGGACTTGCAGGCTCCGCGTTCTCCTGGTTCTCCAAAGAGCTTAGCCACTCTTGGTAAGCCTGATCTAGAAGTCTCCGCGCTTCCCGATTTTGGCGACGGCGGGTTCTCCTAGCGGCGCGGCGCAATCGGAGAGAAGAGACGGGTTTGCCGTTCACTAGTTAAAATGACGAGGGCGATCAGAGACAGGTCGCGGAACAGACCACCGAGGATCTCGAGAAGATTGTTCGCGTGAGGAGAAAATAACGAGAAAAACTTACTTTTTTGTTGATGTGATGTCGGGTGTTCGCTGCCCCTTGTCTGGTCACGCCGTACGGTACCTCGGATCACTCGCGCACTCAACTTGATTTACTGAACTCGCAAGTAAAGGTTCGCGGCGATGTTTTAGCGAGGATGATGTTCCGAGAGCGGGATGATCTGAGAAGTCTGAGATCTGAGCTGAGAGGGCCGGGATCTGAGATCAGAGAGAGCGATCCGGGAAAGTTCCCGGTTTATATAGGATATCTCAAGGGATGTGGGATGTCTCGAGTCGAAAGAATTAAAGTCTGATTGGCAAGGTGATATCGATGAGGTTATTCCCGATTCGTTAACCTTCACTTAATCTAGTTTAAAGTAATTTACTCCGCCCGTCTTACATTGTTATGTCTTACAGCTATTAGTTGGAGGGGTTACAGTTTGGAGACGCTACCCTCTCCATTTCGATTTTAGTTTGATTGGTCATCCATTGGGGCTTCGTTCTAGCGCGATCCCGGAATTTGGGGGTGCCTACTTCTACTTGACAAAAGCACTGTTTTTCTAGA
>NW_012049832.1:0-365 GCF_000956235.1 Wasmannia auropunctata
TGGTTTATTATATCGATCAAAAACAATTCCCCGACTGTCAGCAAACAAAGTAACATCGAGAAAGTTAATGTGATCGTTCGTTACTAATCTCTATAGTGAATTTTAGACGATCATGTAAAGAATTGAAAATTTCAACTATCCGATCCATAAAATCTAATGGTGCGGCCAAGAAAATATAGTCAACATACCTATAATAAAAAAGCAGCTGACGTGAAAGTCTCTTGATAGCAATCTTCTCAAGATCTTGCAAAACAATATCTGCTATAGTAGAAGACAACCGAGAGCCCAAATAATTCATATATAAACAAGTTTTTGACACTCCAATGGGCTCTCGGTTGTCTCCTACTATAGCAGATATTGTTTTA
>NW_012049833.1:0-405 GCF_000956235.1 Wasmannia auropunctata
ATATTTTCTATTTGTTTAAAATAATTTTAGAGGAAAACAGCAAAATTATATAAAAGTGTAAAGCTATAAAAAATATTTAAGTCGAAAATTTTAATGTGTGTGTATTATTTTTATAAATTAATAGAAAAATAATATAATTAAAATGCGTATATGTAACTAATTCTAAATAAAAACTTACGGTTTAACAAGCTCGCATGTTTCGGCGATCTCAACATCTATATTCATAGGATCAATTGCTTCTGACAACTGCATATCGCTGAAATATATTACATATATTTTTAATAGAATACATCTGCCCTGATAAAAAATAAAATACGTATTTTGCAATAAAAAATAGATGGTCTCAACAAAATCTGCTATTATTCTTATTAAAGAAAAAAATTACAAAGATATGAAAAAGTTTGA
>NW_012049835.1:0-424 GCF_000956235.1 Wasmannia auropunctata
TTAGTATGGTAATATAGTTAGTAATACTTCTGCTCTGTACTAAACCACATATTGCAGTCATAGCTAATCGCAATTGCTTGATTGATATCAAATTTGACAGCTATTGCTTAATCCTTGCATGCACACACACATGGATTACTCCACTTCATCATGACTTGTTATTATGCGGATACATTATATTTTTGACAATGTTTGTTTCTGAATCTATAGCTAAGCCCACATACTCACTTACATGCACACACACATGCACACACACACACACACACATACACATACACATGCACACTTACACATACTCAATCTATGTACTACTTTTATTATAGTCTGCTTTTTGTGTTTTTTGATTTGTAGTATTTTGTATGAGCGCTTGAGGGGACTTATCCCAGAGCGCTAAATAAAAGCTGCTTTCTCTCTCTCTCTCTCT
>NW_012049836.1:0-383 GCF_000956235.1 Wasmannia auropunctata
TTGTTGTGCGGCCTTTACGAACATCACTGCGAAACAGAACCTTAAGCTCTACAGAGCCATGAATGCTTGCGTAAGATTCGTATGCGGTATGATGAGCACGTCACACCCCATTATATACAGCTACAGTGGTTGAAGCCGGATTCAAGGAGGCAATATTTCATTTGTTGCCTGCTTTTTAATATCATTAAGACGCAAATTCCGGGTTTCTTGTACTCTGGCTTCACCTCCAGATCCGTTGAATCTGGGAGAGTGACTAGAGCTCCGGAGGACCTACTCACTTTGCCCCAATGTCGAACAGCTGTGTTTAAGAAACCTTTTCGTTCTGTGGCTGCTGAGTTCTGGAATGGGTTGCCTGCCGGCATACGTAGCCGCGAGTCAACAAC
>NW_012049837.1:0-336 GCF_000956235.1 Wasmannia auropunctata
AAAAAAGTTCCGGCAACGGAAAACGCAGTAACAATAATTAGTTCAATCGAATACCTCGTTCGTAGAGGGATACACTGACCGGCGTGGTTAACAGGCGCATGCGCACGCCCGGATCGGCAACCGGAAATAGCGCGACGCACGACTTAATCTACTGAACGAAATTACTTACGGCGGAGCTAAATTATATACAATCGGACCGATAGGTGAAAATACGATCAAGACGATACGGCATTAGTGTACGATAAGAGAATCTATCTCGGAGCAACGCAGGCACCGATAAGAATCGAGAATACGCGCGCGGAGCAACCTCAATAATCGGCTCGCAAGACAGACACA
>NW_012049838.1:0-446 GCF_000956235.1 Wasmannia auropunctata
TATTTAAGAGGATGCTGAAAGGTCGGGAATTACCGACAATTGCAGTTGGAACGATAACTTCGAAAATACTAAACGGAATTAAAATCGCTTTTACAGGATTGAAACAGACATAAAATGTAATAGGGCGAGCTATTTTTTTGTAGTAAAAACGACAAAAATTAAAAAATACCTTTTTTCGGGTCGTACAGCAATCATAACCTATCACCTGACGTAAACATTTCATTGGTATAAAAGTTCTATAACTCATACGTACAAAATAAGTAGCTCGCCCCCTTCGGATTGCAGGAACAAATAATACAAGACCTTTTGAGCTACGATTGAAAGCTTATAAAAAGGTTTATCGTTCCAACTGCAATTTACGGTAATTCGCACGCTTAGCTAAGGAAAAGACAGCAAAAATTGCGTCTGGCAGTAAGTGCCAGATTTTACAAGAGATGGCACTTCAA
>NW_012049839.1:0-437 GCF_000956235.1 Wasmannia auropunctata
CTCTTTTTTAAAAAAAGAAAAAGATTACGCCAAGTATATAAAAAAATATCGTACGTTACATCTTTCCTAAACCAAAAATATTATTTTAACAAATAAAAATTGTCCAAAAACAAATATAAGATAAATAAAAGTATAAGTCATAAAAGTTGCTAAGTATTTGATTAGACATAAAAACAAAAATATTTTTTTAATAAACCGTTTAACCATCCAAAAGTACATGCAGCAAAAACTTAGCGTGCCCGGATTGCATTAATATTTAATTGATAAGATATATATAAAATGCGGGCACGCCAAGTTTTTGCTTCACTGTGATCCCATTGGTCATTTTAGTCACTTTAAGCCTGTTCTATGAAACTTAAAAATATTTGGAAAGACTGCATTAAACTTTTGCTGCATGTACTTTTGAATGGTTAAACGGTTTTTAAAAAGAAATTTTT
>NW_012049840.1:0-460 GCF_000956235.1 Wasmannia auropunctata
GATGTCGATAACGAAACTTTGCACTAAAACGATTTAAAAACCGTTTATACACGTACCGGAGGCACCACTTAACGCGCGAGGCGACGACCGAAGACTGAGGACTTGGGCAGAGCCTCGATGCGTAGCTCTTCTAGGATGTTTATACAAAAAGCGATACAACAAAATATGTGCTCATCGCTAGGAGGAAAAGAGACCGAAATCCTTATGCTCGCAACCATAGCGAGACGTTTGACTTTCTATGGGTCAAGGTTGACCCCATCGAGATGTCACACGGAACCGCATATGTGTGCGCGTGTTTGATTTACTTCCTATATAGTAGTATAAGTAGTTCTTATATACATTGGTATTCTTACTAATGGAAAGGATGGGAAAAAATAATCGTAAAGATGGAGTAAAAGATACGTTATTTATTCGTCATTATTTGACGTATCAATAATATTCAGAGCGTACATATAGAAAA
>NW_012049841.1:0-552 GCF_000956235.1 Wasmannia auropunctata
GCCGAAAATCAGGGCACCTCCCACCGCGGCGGTTGTACGAGAATCTTCTGGTACAGATTCTCGCGCCGTAACGAAAGTCGGGATAGTGGGGGACGAACGTGTAACCGGGGATTTGCGCCCCGATGTTCTGAAATAAAAAACAAAATAAACATAAAACTATACAATAAATAGAAAAAAAGACAAAAAGTCTCTCTCTAGATTTACCGTCGAGACGCTGCACCGCTGGAGATTCGTGGATGTTGATAGCGTCGGCATCGTTGTCATCGGTGTTTGCGGCGACGATGACTCGTGTCGAAAATCCATGATTCGAGGTACACCAGGGGAAGATAGTGTACACTTAATTATGGCGAAGATGTCGATAACGAAACTTTGCACTAAAACGATTTTAAAAACCGTTTATACACGTACCGGAGGCACCACTTAACGCGCGAGGCGACGACCGAAGACTGAGGACTTGGGCAGAGCCTCGATGCGTAGCTCTTCTAGGATGTTTATACAAAAAGCGATACAACAAAATATGTGCTCATCGCTAGGAGGAAAAGAGACCGAAAT
>NW_012049842.1:0-392 GCF_000956235.1 Wasmannia auropunctata
GCCGATAGCCGATAGGATAAAACAACCTACAAGAAGAAATCAATAAAATCGGCACGGCGTGTAAATCCCTGTTAGGCGAGTTAGCAACATGCGTAAATTTCCGCCAGGTCATGGATAAAGAATGCGAGCGTACGCAAGAACTACTTAACAGACTTACCACGGTATACAAGGCGCATACGGACAAATGACGGGGATTAGTCGATGGACTAGGGTCCATAGCAAAGCCATTATTCGGCACCATGGATGCAAAGGACGAAAAGCTTATCAACTAGCAACTCGCGCTGCTCCATGATTCAAACGCTGCAATTCAACACGCCATGAAGCATTAGCTGAAGGTGGTCAATGCTACAATAAATCACGTAGACTGGCTTGAAGAGACAATAAACAAGAAC
>NW_012049843.1:0-361 GCF_000956235.1 Wasmannia auropunctata
GGTGACTCGTACGTTGAACCGCATCAGGTTAACCCACAACTGGCCTGGTATAATCAAGGACGTAGAAGAATATATTACGCAATGCGAACTCTGCCAAAAGAACAAACTTAGTAAAAAAACTAAGATGCCATTAATTATTACGGACACGGCAGCTAATCCTTTCGAGAAATGTGCGTTAGATTTAGTGGGTCCGCTCAGTATAACAGAGGCTGGAAATAAATATTTGCTTACGTTTCAAGATAATTTAACCAAATTTAGCAAAGTCATCCCGATCCCAAATCAGGAGGCAGCTACGGTAGCTAAAGAATTTGCTACCAAAATAATTTGTGAGTTTGGCATACCAGAAATTGTTCTAACGGAT